>NC_090939.1:661041088-661341088 GCF_040938575.1 Ambystoma mexicanum
TTTGAGTACTTAGTCATGCCCTTCGGGCTTGCAAATGCCCCGCAGTCTTCCAACGCTTCATGGATAGGGTGTTTTCTGACATGTTGTTCCTCTTCGTCATCGTTTACCTGGATGATATCTTGATTTACTCCAAGGATCCTCAAAAGCATGAAGAGCATGCAAAGGCAGTTTTGCAACGGCTACGTGAACACAAACTCCTAGCTAAACCCGAGAAATGCCTTTTTCATGTCACTTCTGTTCATTATCTAGGATTTGTCCTTAGTCCAGAAGGAATGGGAATGGACCATTCAAAGGTAAAAGCTATACTATCTTGGCCTGTTCCCACTTCTGTGAAACAGATTCAATCCTTCCTGGGGCTTGCCAATTTCTACCGGAAATTCATACCATCCTTTTCTGAGATAGTTTAACCGATCATTACATTATTGAAAAAAGACACCCCCTTCCTCTGGACCCCAGCCCAGGACAAGGCATTCCAACGATTAAAAACTGAGTTTACTCAAGCCCCTATCCTTGCCCAACGCGATATTAATCAACCATTGCTAGTGGAGATGGATGCCTCTAACTATGCCATAGGAGCAGTGTTAAAGCAGGAATTCGAGGATAAATTAGAGCACCCCATTGCTTACCTCTCACGAACCCTAACTTCCAGCGAGACTCATTACTCCGTCTTGGAAAAGGAACTGTTGGCCATCCGTCAAGCCTTCACCGAATGGCGACATCTACTTCTGGGAGCTAAACATCCTGTCCTTGTCTGTACGGGCCATCAAAATCTTCAAGTTCTGCAGTCTATGGAATGTAGGAATAGCCGTCAAGCCCGTTGGGCCTTCTTCTTTGCCCAGTACCAGTTCCACATCCATCATGTCCCCGGATCACAGAACATAATTGCTGATGCTCTATCTCGACGTCCTGATTACGAAACTCTTGAAGATCGGGCCTACCCAAAGATGTTTCCCCACACAATTTTTGTAGCTCAAGCAGTCAGTCTCCTGGAAGACATTCAAATGCAAACCCAGTCCTCTGAAAACTGGAAAGAATTCACAGGAAAGAGTCGATGGAGTCTACAAACTAGAGACGGATATTTGTTCAAGTACAATGCCCTGGTCATTCCCACACAGAGACTGCAACTTCGGATTATTAACCTCTGTCATGACACTCTTCACTCCGGGCATCGTGGTGTCACCAACACCCTTCGTCTCGTACAAAGACAATTTTGGTGGCCCAAAATGAAAACAGACATTCAACGGTACATTCAAGCTTGCGCCGTCTGCAATCAAAACAAACATGATAACAAGAAACCGGCAGGTTTTCTACTTCAACCTACACTACCTTCTAGGCCCTGGGAGTTCATCGCTACGGACTTTATCGTGGAATTACCACCATCTAAGGGCTATACGACAATCATGGTCACCATTGATTTATTCACCCACATGGCCCATTTTACACCATTGTACAAATTGCCATCTTCCTTAGAACTCGCTGGCAATTTCCTGGAACTGTCATGAACCATCGAACTCGCCCCTTCTGGGCCTCCTGGTCCCTGACACGTCGGGCCTTACACTCCATAATACTACCAACATGGCGGCAAGATCAGAACGCTGCTCGCCAGTCTTCACGTTCTACGCAGCATCCTCTATAAAGAAGCCACACCCCGCGGCCCCGCGCGTCTCAACGCTGCAACTAGCTGTGATCGGACGTGTGCTCCGAACCTTCTCTAGTGCTACTTGCTATCCCCTGGCCCCTGGATTCCCTTCTCCCGACTTCATCCCTCTTTCCTAACTTCCCAGAATCCCTGCGTCGCTTCCGCTTGCCCCCCTACTCCTTCTTGAATATTCCAGAGTTTCCCGTGATCCTGGACATCAAAGCTGAACGTAATCTGGAAGCCGAGGACGACCGAGCGGGCTTATTTAAGTCCCGAACCATACGAAAGAAGACTCCACCTAAAGAGGACATCAGGCAACATAGACAGGTGAGAAGGGGGGAAACCTGTGACAGATTGAGACGCCACCTGACCGAAGTCGATACAGACACGGAGGCAGCCATCCAGGATCTTATGCGTGGCATGCAAGAACTATCGACCGAAGTACAGAACTTGAAAGCGGAGAACGCTGCGCTGAAATAATTGGTACTTTCACGTGACTCTGCCTCAAAGGACAGCGTGCTATTGGGTGGCATTGTTGACAAATATGACGGCTGTGCAAAAACCCTCCGAGGATTCCTGGATTCTTGTTTGGTCCACTTTACCTTTAAACCTTATTATTTTTCCAACCCCAGGGCTAAAGTGGGCTTTATTATTTCTCACCTCTCCGGGAATGCCTTAGCCTGTACCACACCATTAGTTAACACCGGAGATTCCCTTTTGGATGATTATGATGGATTCATTCAAGCACTAAAGACTATGTTTGACCGCCCAGAACGGATCTTTAGTGCTCAAGAGAGTTTACTCGATTTCCAGCAAGGCTCACAGCCATAGTAGCACGTCCTAGTTCTTACCAGGCACCTATGGATCTTGCTCTACAGATTGACTTCCGCATCCAGGAAAGAAGGGCAGAGAAAAGGAAGACCAAGTCAGCCATCCAAAAAAATCCTATTGTGGTCCCTTCAAAATCCGAAGATTCTCCTGTTCCTACAAATGATCCCGAACCCATGCAGCTGGGGGCCTTCCGTGGACCCATATCCCCCCAAGAAAGGCTGAGAAGGATACATACTGGCTTATGCATGTACTGTGCCTCGGACAAGCATTTAGTCAGAGAATGTCCCTTAGCCCCTCCACGGCGTTCGGGAAACACCAGCTCCCGATCCTAGATGAAGCTCAGTTTCGGGAGAGAGATGCAGGCTCCACATCTATTCCATCCTTGAACTCTCCTGGACAAAACTCCCTGGTAGTCTTACAGGCTTTTCTATCGTCATCCAATAAGGAATCCTACCCCATTCTGGCACTAGTGGACTGTGGGGCCATGGGAATATTCATAGATCAGGAATGGGTCCTTAAACATCATATTCCTTACGAATCCCGGAACGTCCTGCAACCTGTAGAAGCAATTGATGGAAGACCTCTTTCTTCTGGACCCATATCCCTTCAGACTAAGGAAATTGAGCTTGCTATAAACCATCACAGAGAAAGGATAAAGTTTGACATCATAAAATCTGCCCATTACCCAATGGTATTGGGAATGCCCTGGCTACAAAAACACAACCCATACATCAATTGGACAGCTGGTTCCCTGTTCCTAGGTTCCGAATTTTGCATGTCCCATTGTCTGCTCCAGGATCCTTCACCGACAACATCAGAAGAACGTTCAACAACTCAGCAAGATCCTCTTATGGTCTTCAACATCATCCAGGTTCCTAAAACCTACCAGGAATACGACGATGTGTTCTCTTCAGCTATTGTCCAAGCCCTACCATCCCATAGGCCTGAGGACTATGCTATTGAAACCGAACCTTCAGCCGTGATTCCCTTTGGAAGGATGTTTATCCTGTCTGAACCAGAGAAAAAGGTCCTTTGTGAATACCTAGATACTAACCTAAAAAACGGCACCATATGCCCATCCAAGTCTCCGGCTGGAGCCTCATTATTTTATGTTCCTAAAAAAGACACCATGGAACTCAGACCTTGTCTTGATTATCGAGGTCTTAATCAGTGCACCCTTAAGGATCGTTATCCATTACCCTTGATTTCAGATATCCTGGAAACCATAAGAGGAGCCGTAATATTCACCAAATTGGATCTCAGGGGTGCTTATCACTTGATTCGTATAAGAGAAGGTGACGAATGGAAGACAGCCTTCAGAACACCCTTTGGTCATTACGAATACTTGGTCATGCCCTTTGGACTCTCTAATGCTCCGGCAATCTTCCAACGCTTTATGGACCGGGTGTTTTCGGATATGCTGTTTCTTTTCGTCATCGTCTACTTGGACGATGTTTTGATATTCTCTAAGGATCCTCTCAAGCATGAAGAACATGTTAAATCAGTGTTACAACGGCTACATGAACACAAGCTTCTAGCAAAACCCGAGAAATGCCTTTTTCATGTTTCCACTGTTCACTATCTAGGATTTGTCCTTAGCCCAGATGGCATAGGCATGGATCAATCCAAGGTTAAGGCCATACTATCCTGGCCAACTCCGACCTTCGTAAAACAGATCCAATATTTCCTGGGCTTGGCCAATTTCTATCTGAAGTTTATACCATCCTTCTGCGAGATTGTTCAACCGATCATCTCCTTGTTGAAGAAAGATACTCCCTATCATTGGACCCCAGCCCAGGAGAAGGCCTTCCAACGCCTGAAAACAGAATTTACACAAGCCCCCATCCTGGTTCAACCTGATATAAATCGACCATTCCTAGTGGAAACAGATGCCTCTAACTATGCCATCGGAACAGTTCTGAAACAGGAACTCGATGACGGGCTAGAACATCCTATTGCCTATCTTTCACGGACATTGACCTCCAGTGAAACTCATTACTCAGTCTTAGAAAAGGAACTTCTAGCCAGCCGTCAAGCCTTCACCGAGTGGCGTCATTTACTTCTAGGAGCTAAACATCCTGTCCAGGTCCTGACGGACCATCAAAATCTCCAAGTGTTACAGCCCTAGAATGCAGGAACAGCCGTCAGGCCCGTTAGGCGTTCTTCTTTGCCCAATACCAGTTCCAGATTCACCATGTTCTGGGAACACAAAACGTAATTGCTGACGCCTTGTCTTGGTGCCCTGACTATGAACCTCCTGATGACCGAACATTTCTCAAGATGTTTCCCCACACAATAATTGTAGCCCAGGCGACCAGCCTCCTTGATGAAGTCCACATTCAGACTCAATCCTTGGAACTCTGGAAAGATATCTCAGACAAGAACCAGTGGAAACTGAAAACCAAAAATGGATACTTGTTCAAAGACAATGCCTTGGTCATCCCAACACAAATACTACAGCAAAGGATAATAAATCTCTGTCACAATACTCTTTACTCCGGGCATCGTGGTATTACCAATAGCCTCCGATTAATAAAAAAGTTAATTTTGGTGGCCTGGAGTGAAAGCTGATGTACAAACGTATATCCAGGCATGCTCTGTCTGTAATCAAAACAAACATGACAACAAGAGACCAGCGGGTCTATTGCAGCAATCTCCACTTCCAACAAGGCCTTGGGAATTCATAGGAACAGACTTCATTGTGGAATTACCACCTTCCAGGGGATACACAACCATCATGGTCACCATTGATTTGTTCACCCATGTGGCCCATTTTACACCTCTGTTTAAACTGCCATCCTCGTCAGAACTTGCTGGAATTTTCCTGGAACATATATTCTGACTGCATGGACTTCCTTCCAAGATCATATCAGACAGAGGGCCCCAATACATTTCTCAGTTCTGGAAACATATTTGCCAAATACTAGGAATCCAACACACTCTTTCCTCAGGATATCATCCCCAAACCAACGGAGCCACAGAGCACGTAAACCAAACCTTGGAACAATACCTCCGTTGCTTCGCTACCAAGGTCCAGGACGATTGGTCCCTTTTAATACCAGTGGCTGAATTCGCCTGTAATAATTCGGACCACTCTGCTATTAAGACCAGTCCTTTTTTCTGTAGCCAAGGATTCCACCCTTCGGTTCTACCTTCTATCATTCCTCATCCTACACCAGTTCCAACAGTCGATTCCTGGATTGAAATGCTCATTAATGTTCAAAGAGAAGCCAAAGAACAATTAGAAAAGGCCAGGACCCAGACCAAACTGTATGCGGACTTCAAACGAATACCAAGCCCCTCCTACACAATAGGGGATAAGGTTTGGCTGTCCTTGAAACTGCTACCATGGCATTTGCGACCAAATAAATTGGCTCCTCTATATTATGGGCCATTCCTTATAAAGGAAATCATCAACCCAGCGGCCTACCGACTCAAGCTTCCAGACTCCTGGAAGAAAATCCACCCAGTCTTTCACACGTCCTTAATGAAGCCATATGTTCAGACTTCTCGAACTAACCTTCGGCCCCAACCAGTACTCATCAATGACCAACTGGAGTATGAGGTCTCCAGGATTTGCGATTCTAGATATAGATGTGGCAAACTCCAGTACCTGGTGGAATGGAAAGGATATCCCCCCAGTGAACGCACTTGGGAACCTATCTCAAATCTAAATACCCAGGTTACTCAGAAGGTTCCATCTCATACACCCGGGCAAACCCGGTGGAACGAGTTTCCGGAGGAGGCATGCTGTCATGAACCATCGAACTCGCCCCTTCTGGGCCTCCTGGTCCCTGACACGTCGGGCCTTACACTCCATAATACTACCAACATGGCGGCAAGATCAGAAGGCTGCTCGCCAGTCTTCATGTTCTACGCAGCGTCCTCTATAAGGAAGCCACACCCCCGCGGCCCCGCACGTCTCAACGCTGCTACTAGCTGTGATCGGACGTGTGCTCTGAACCTTCTCTAGTGCTACTTGCTATCCCCTGGCCCCTGTATTCCCTTCTCTGAACTTCTTCCCTCTTTTCTAGCTTCCCGGAATCCCTGCGTCGCTTCCGCTTGCCCCCCTACTCCTTCTTGAATATTCCGGAGTTTCCTGTGATCATGGACATCGAAGCTGAACGTAATCTGGAAGCCGAGGACGGCCAAGCGGGCTTATTTAAGCCCCGAACCATACAAAAGAAGACTCCACCTAAAGAGGACATCAGGCAACATAGACAGGTGAGAAGGGGGGAAACCTGTGACAGGAACATATATTTCGCCTTCCTGGGCTCCCTTCCAAGATCATATCAGATTGAGGACCTCAATACATCTCTCAATTCTGGAAACATCTATGTCGTATTCTAGGAATCCAACGTGCTCTCTCATCGGGTTATCATCCACAGACTAACGGAGCTACGAAACGTGCAAACCAGACCCTGGAACAATACCTTTGTTGTTTTGTCACCAAGGTACAGGATGACTGGTCACTCCTTATACCCGTGGCCGAATTCGTTTACAACAACTCTGATCATTTGGCAGTCAAGACCAGCCCTTTTTATTGCAGCCAAGGATTCTACCCATAAGTTCTACCTTCCATTCTCCCACATCCCACACCTGTACCAACAGTTGACTCCTGGATTGAAACTCTCATCAATGTTCACAAGGAAGCCAAAGAACATTTAGAAAAGGCCCGGACTCACGCTAAACATTATGCGGATACCAAAAGAAGACCAGGGCCTTCTTATGCTGTCGGTGATCAGGTCTTGCTGTCCTCGAAACTACTGCCTCAACATTTACGACCAAACAAACTAGCCCCCCGTTACTGTGGACCTTTTTCCATAAAGAAAATCATAAACCCAGTCTCATTTCGGCTCAAGTTACCAGACTCCTGGAAGAAGATTCATCCAGTTTTTCCACACTTCCTTATTAAAACCTTACATCCGATCCTCCCAGAAATCCTGCAGACCCAACACCGTGGTTGTGGACAATCAGCTGAAATATGAAGTGTCCAGAATATGCGACTCCAGGTGTAAACGGGGTCAACTTCAATATTTGGTCGAGTGGAAAGGATATCCTCCGAGTGAAAGAACCTGGGAACCACTTTCTAATCTGAATACCCCCCGATTGCTCAGATAGTATCATCTCATACACCCGGGCAAACCTGGTGGAACAAGTTTTCGGAGGAGGCATGCTGTCATGATCCACAGAACGCGTCCCTTTTGGACTTCCTGGTCCTTGTTACAACGGGGCTTGCACTCTTTGATACTCCCAACATGGCCGTCTAACGTCGTACACCATGCACCGGCTTCCACGTCGGATGTAGCACATTCCACAAATAGACCTCGCCCCCGCGGCCCAGCACGTCGCAATGCTATCGCTGGTAGTGACTAGACGTGTGCTCCGTAGTTCGCTGAACTTTCTCCTTTCCTTGGTTCCTGGACCCTCTAATTTCCCAATTCATTCCTCCTTCATCTCTTACCTTGTTTCCCGGATTTCGTGTACCTCCTTCGTGTACACTTCCTCACTTCCTGGACGTCCTCAGCATCCAAGTAACCTGGAACGCTGAACGCACGCTGGAGTCAGAGGAGACTCGCGCTGGCTTGTACAAAACCCGATCCGTGCGCAAGAAGACTTCCTCCAAGAAATCCTGCAAGGAGCGATCTCAGGTGAGAAGGGGGGAATTCCGTGACAGGTAATTGCATAGTTTCTTCAATGGTACTGGAGTGTTGTTACAGCCGGGTGGGTTTTTTATTTCGTTTATGATTTTAAACAGTTCTTTTTGGGTGTTTGGCGCTTTGAGGATTCTGTTGTCGTAATATTTCCTTTTTACTTTTCGTATTTCCTTTTTGTATGAATGGATATGTTGTTGAAGCTAGAATTTTTTTCCGCAGTCTTTATTGATCCTCCATTCTAATTCTGGTTTTGGTTTTTTTCTTTTCATGACGCCTAGTAGTGGGGTGAACCATTTTGCCGTTGCTCTTTTGCGGGATGGGTTGAAAGGTTTTTCTTTACGATCTCGTCGATTGTTGTGGTGATCCATTTGTGAAGTATATCTATTTTAGTGTCTAGGTCAGCTTCGCCCATGGTCGTTGTTTGTGGTTTGGTGATCTCCAGTTGTTCCGTTATGTTTTTTATGGTTCTCCAGTTTCTTTTCATGATGGTTGGTAGTTTTTTTTGTTTTTCTTGTCTAAGTTTTTCTTGTCTAAGTAAAGCATTCTGTCTTGAAAGTATAACAAGTGTTTAAAAGTACTTCTTGTGAAAGAGTTGGTTGGTAACTGTAACTCTGAGAGTGAACAGTTACAAATGTTCTTGCTTACCTTGAATGTGTGTTGTACCATTCTGAAAAGTATATATAAGGTTATTTTACTCACCTGTGAATTGGTTGTGCCACTTCCACAAAAGTAAGGCTGTTGGGTTTACTTTACTATTCCTGTTAGGATGTATATGTAGGAGTGCCACTATTGATTCTTGCTTCCCCTGACTTGCTGTTAGTCTGTCTAGAATAAGTCTGTCTTAGGTTACACTTACCTTTAAGTTGCTGACAGCTCCTTTAAAAAGTATATGGAGGTTACTTACCTTGAGGTAGCTGTGTGCCATCCTAAAATAAGTTAGAGTTATTACTTACCTCATTCTGAGTTCCATTGAACTGAAAAGCAACTTTAATAGTATATCACATTCCTAGGTTTTATCTGCTTAGAATAGCTGTGTGCCATTCTTAAAATGTTTTCGTTAGGTGTAGCTGCTCTTGGTCTGCTCGATGCAATCCTAAATTAGTGTAAAGAGGTCCAGTTTAATTTAGTCTCTGTTCCACTGAGCTAAAAAGCAACTTTAATTGTATATTACACCAGACGGTCTTACTCACCTGGTATAACTCTGTGTTATCCTGAATAATAGTAATAGGTATATACTGTTCCTTGAATGAGTGATACACTATTCAGAAAAGTATACCTGCAGGTCGGTTTACTATGTGATTTCTTGCTGAGCGTCACTACATAACTGACAGGGTCTACTACCCGTGACTTACTGTAAAGTAATCAAAATGTAAATAATGGTGTTTACTCCCCATGAATAGGCGAGGTCTATAATAAATGTGTATGAATAGGTTTGACTACCCTAGAATTATTGTTAGGTATTCTGAAAAAGGTTTATGCTTTGGTCTCTGAACCTTCAAGCATTGTGTTGTGTTTTTATAATGTGTTAATGACTCTACAGCCAGTGCTTACGCCAAGACTTAACTTGGCCTACTTGTATTTATAATGAAGGTTTATTTTTTATAATACTTCTGTTTTTCAGTGTTTCTATTAAATCCTTGGTATACTACAGGTTCAGTGTACTTTCATACAGCCCTCTCTCCCTCCTAAAATAAGCCTGGCTGCTCTGTCTACGCTACCATATACCTAGGTGGTACAGCCGTATACTAAGAGTGGAGCCTTGTACTGTCTCAGTTGAATGGTTTTATTAAGCCCTTAGTTGGACTTCACAAAAACTGTCCTAACACTCCTCTCTCATTCCCTATTGTCTGACTGCTATTCAGGCTTGGTGTGCATACAATGATTTCTGTCTTAATGGTAGTAAGACTGAGATCCTTCTGATTGGTACTCCTGCACCCTGTTTCCCTCTGCCCTCTGGCCGCCCTACTTGGTCTCACTGCCCTCACAATCTAGTGAGGCCAAACATCTTGGGGTGATGTAAGACTCCTCTCACTCATTCACCCTTCACATCTTGAACCTTTCCGAAAAGGCACACTTTCAACTTCATGTTTTGCCATTCCTCGCCTTCCCCCAGAAGCTCAATGTCTTCAGAGCTCTGGTACTTTCCAGGCTGGACTACTGCAAGAGCCTCTTCCTCAATCTGCCTCTTTTCTCCCTCTGCCCCCTTCAACTAATACAGAATAGGGCTCCGAGACTTAGCCCAGGGACTGCATCTCTCCAGCTTGAAAATCCCTCCACTGGCTCCCAGTGGTCCACCACAGCCACTGTGACTGGCGGCCTGGTCCTTCATGAGTCTTACAGGTTACCAAGCCCTCTGCCAAATCGACACCAGCACGCACCCCCATGAACAATGACCTCTAGTCCCCTGCCTGACTGCCGGCGACTGATAATCCACCCCTTGAGACACCCCTCCGCCCAAGCACTTAGCCAGTAGCCTCTTCCCCAGGCACCCCCTGGCATTTCCCCACCTGGGCTCCCAGTAGCACCTGCCCATACCTTGGTCCAACACCCACCCTCCTTCCCTCTCTTCTTCACTTCTAACTGAATTTCCACAAACCAAATGTGACACGGCCTAGTAAGAATACTATTGTTTATTTATTGTCATGTTTTAGTTACCCCCCCTTGTTTCCCTCCCCTCTTTATTCTTGTGGCGCCTGGTGACACTATTGGTTGTATAGGCACCTTACAAATACTCATCAAATCAAATCAAAGTCAAATCGATGCAGAAATGAAGATGATTGCTGTAATAGATCTACACATAAGCCCGTAAGGCTTTAAAAACTGAACTCCCACTAGACATGCAGGAATTATAGTCATGCAAGTTATTTTTTTAGAAGTTTGTCATTACACGTGTGGCCCTGCGTGCAACAGTGCACACATTCTGGTGCAAAATAGACCCTTTGACCACCCTTTCACCCTCTTGGCACCCGCCGCCCGGTCCACCCATGTCCCCTCTATATTCTAACCCACCACTGTTCATCCTTATTTATACATGCATCTGTATTCCATTCTGTAACCACCGGTATACGTCAAGTAAAATTACTGAAATAAGTTTGTGAGTTTATATAACAGCAAAACATACTTATCAGGTGTTGGGAACTAGGTCCATTGATTAATGTTGAAATACTTGAAAGCCCTGGTTAGTGCAAATCTATAATATGCCAAAAAAGAAAAAAAGAAAAAAAGAAACCCTTTTGTTCAGTTTTCAAGAAGGCAGACCTCAGTGTTTCAAAAAACCACACCTTTCTGCATTTTTAAACACTAGGATACATATTCGGTGCGTATTGGGGTGAAGCCTGTTTTCGTGATGTGTATTCTAATTCTGTTTTCTGCCATAAAAAGTTGCCCCACTTTCACCCAAAAACAGCTCGACACTATCGTTTCGCTTATTTTTTTCCCCGACCATTACCCTATTGCCGTACAGAGCAGTACGAACCTGTCTGCATGTTGAGTAGGCGCATATGTGAATGAATCCGTAAATGTTGTGTCACCAGGCGCGTTGTTACCGTTACAATGATAATAAATATTTTGCTATGCAGAGTACTTGAAATATTTTTAGTGTTTCACTGCACAGCTTGCCATGAATATTGTTCATTTTTGTGGCAGGTGCACCCTCAGAAACGAAACTTGGTGTGGCTCGCTGTGAACACTGGATACAGGGTCTCATTGTTATTTGGTCTTCAATCCACCAGACTAACAATTTGAAGGACACAATGGGCCTCATTACGGATCTGGTGGTAACCCTGCCGGTGCTACCGATGGGTTGCCGTTGGACCCGTAATCATTTACTGGTGCCTAACTTCCCGGTGCCACCGGCTCATTACGAGTCCAGCAGCCCGGGAAGTCAGGCGCGGACAAATTGTTAATCCCATTCCCATAGAGTCCTATTGGACTCTATGGGAGCGGGGACAAGAGAGCACTGGCATTGTTTGCAATGGGGCCGGTGCTCATGTGAGGAGTCTGCCTACCGTGGCTGCTGCTCCCAGCAGGGAGCAGCAGCACCCTTGTTTCCGGACCGGCAAACTTCTAGTGAAGCCCAATGTGTCTAATATCCACAAAGAATTGATAACTTTCACTATATTGAAAGCGGGCTTAGGAAAGTTAGGTTTCTATTACTGAGATCTATCTTTCGAAGAAGTTGGTCATCCGTCACATAGAGAGAATGGAAAAGCAATGCACAATGTAAGCAAAGTTTTAATTAATGTTTAGGCAAGTGAGGATTTCAAGTGTGGGTATGCTTCACGATTAACGATGTCACGGATGAATGTTCAATTTGACGCAAAGAATAGACATTATACGTGTTAATTATAACTGGAATTCATTTTATGTAATGTGTATATTATATCACAAAATGGGTACTGAAATGTTTTTTTATTCTCGATTTTACACAGTTACATTGTACCAATGTGCGCCTACCATGGGGTGTGTCTTCCAGTTGATGGCTTCTTCAACTGAAATTGGACAATGCTAGTAAACAACACATCTGTGATAACCATTATCTTGGACAATTGCCAGCACCAATCTGTCCTTTTGCAGTTGCAGTAACAAGGAGCAACATGGCAGCATATAGATTATGAAAACGTGCACATGTGAAGTGTTGCATTAGAAACTGAAACCACTCAGTTCTTCTCAGTAAAGGATCGCAATGTCTGGCGATCCAAAATCGGTAATGGAAAATAAGAACTTTCTGTGAACAATACAAAGACTGTGATTAATCGATCGCTGAACGGATTCACCATTGTAAGATGTTTGCATGGACATAATCTCCTCTTTTCAGCATTATGACAAAAATAAAGGTACTTGCTACCATTCCATTCATCACTGTTTTCTTCGAAATATATTTTTGTTTACCCTTTTTGTGAAAAGAAAGAAAGGTTTTGCATACTGTGTGGGTGTGTATGTTTATGTTCCTGGTTCTGAGTTAGATAACATTATGACGTGGGTGATGACAGAGAACGTTTGGCTATGCTGCCCAACAATGTCATCAAAATAGGTGGAGCATATAGTTTTGATTAGTGATGTCAGCTTTAGGGGCGGGTGATCTTTATTATTGCCGCAAGGGCACTTGAACTTAGGGCGATAGATCAACAGATAAGATTTCCACAAGATGGTGGTGCCGAGGCAGGCGTTTTCGCGTGTATAAAAGTGAGGAAAACTAAGGTAAGATGCATAGGAATTTGTTTTAAGATGGATCAATGTATGACTGAAAAGGCATGCCTGATCGATTGGGAATAACATTTCTGAGCAAACTACCCCTTTATGTTCTCAAATGGGGTTTGGTAGGAGAAAAGCCTAAAACAGAATGGGTCTAAAACTGAAAAGAGTGCAATCTAAGCCAAAAGTTGAAAGGCAGGATAATAAACCAAAAGCTGTGTGAAAGGAGTATAGTCTAAAAGACCAGAGGTCCAAGTCCAATCCTTAGTTTAGTATTAAAACTCTTCTGTATCTGCCCAAAACAGAGCTCAGCAAATCACTCACATTCTTAAGTGTTCCAGCACACTTCTGTTCATGAGGATGCTGTGTTTGTCTCTGCTGGGGTCCTTCTTCTGACTGGCTTTTGCCTTGAGTTGGTCTTGATGTCTGGCTGGCGAGGTCTTAGTCTGTGTCTTAGTTCTGGTTGTTAATATAAGGTGAAGGCCTCACAACAGCTATCCTTGTGTTGGAGCCTGTTAGGCAGAATCACATGCAGTACCCTTTGGGAACACTACAGGCAATTAGGACTGCAGTGTAAGCACAATTTCACCTTTGGTATAAGCCTGTACTACACAGTAAAGTGGTAGTTCTCTATGCAGTTCCTAAAGTACCCAGTGAGACCAAGGAAGGCTCTCAACTGGGTTTGAGTAGTAGGGGTGGCCCAGCTTTGTATAGCTTGTACCTTACTAGGCAATGGCCTGATTTCACCTCTCCTACCTCATGTCCAAGGTAGACCACTTTACGCTGACCAATTTGACATTTACTTGCCTTTATGGTCAGATGGGCCTGCTCAAGAGCCTGCAAAACATATCCTAAGTAGTCAACATGTTCTTTCCAAGTAGGGCTGCACACTGCAATGTCATCCAAGTATGCCATGCAGAGGTCCTCCAGCCCATTCAGAACCTCATTAACCATCCTTTGGAATGTAGCAGGTGCATTGTTTAGACCAAAAGGCATAACTTTAAACTGGTAGAGGCCTGCTGGGGTCAAAAATGCAGTTTTCTCCTTGGCATGGTCTGTCAGGGCTATTTGCCAATAGCCTGAAGGAAGGTCAAATGTACTGAGTTACTTTGCTGAACCAAGTGTATCTACCAGTTCATCTGTCCTTAGTAAAGGGTGGGCACCAGTCTTGGTTACTGCATCAAGAGCTCTATAGTCCACACAGAATCTCAACTCCTTGGGTCCTGCCTTTGGTACTAGAACAACTGGACTAGACTATGGACTGGTAGAGGGCTCTATTACCCCGAGATCAAGCATCTTGTTGACCTCCGCCTTTATGTGGGATCTTATGTGATCCGACATCATGTAACCTCTGTTCGTGACAGGTACACAGTCACCAGTTTGAATATCATTCTGGCCCCAAGGGGTCAAGCCTGGTGATAGTAAAAACAGGGAGGCAAACTGATTTAACAGAAACTTGCACTCCTCCTGTTGTTCAGGTGTCAAGTTAGAAGAGAGATTAACTCCTATGTTCTCTTCCAAAGGCTGGCCTCTGAGTAGGTCAGATAGAGGTTCACTCTCCTCCTCCTCTTGGGCTGAAGCTAGAAGCAAAGCTCCCACTTCTCGTCTTGAGACATAAGCTTTTAAATGGTTGGTGTGAAAGACTCTGGGAGCCTCCTTAGAACTACATAAGTCCACCAGATAGTTGACCTCTCCAAGTTTACCCACAACCTTGAAGGGTCATATCCACTTGTCCTGTAAGACCCTCTGCCTTGTAGGTACCATAACCAAAACTTGCTGGTCTTGAGTAAACTCAACAATGTTGGCCTTCTGGTCATACCAATGTTTGACCAGAGCCTGGCCTGATTTTAGGTTATCTGATGCTTCTGCCATCATGTGTGACATTCTCCTTCAGAGTCCTATCACATAGTCAGTGTCTCTCACTGACTTGGGGGAAGGAGCACTCTCCAACCCCTCATTAATTGGGCCAAAGGGCCTCTAACTGGATGGCCATAAAGAAGTTCAAAGGGACTAAATCCAACTCCCTCCTGAGAGTCGTCTCTATATGCAAAGAGAAGGCATGGCAGTAGAAGGTCCCACTTTCTTCTAAGGGTTTCCTCTAAAACACCTATCATGCTATTCATTGTCTGATTAAACCTCTCTACCAGTCCATTTGTCTGTGGATGGTAGGCAGTTGAAAACTTGTAAGTTACTCCACAGTTCTTCTACATGGCCTGCATGTAGTGGGACATAAAATTAGATCCCCTGTCAGAGATAACTTAGGAAAACCTACCCTGGTAGAAATACCAAGTAGGGCCTTAGCAACAGCCTGAGCCATAACAGTCCTCATAGTTATAGCTTCAGGATACCTAGTAGCATGGTCTACTACAACCAGGATAAACCTGTTTCCTGAAGATGTGGGAGGGTTTAAGGGGCCAACAATGTTGATTCCCACCGTCTCAAAAGGAATTCCCACCACTGGGAGACACACCAAGGGTGCCACATTCTTGGCTCCACTCTTGCCAGAGGTTTGGCAAGTGTGACGGCTCCTACAGAATTTATCTACATCAGACCCCAACTTAGGCCAGTAGAAATACAAAGAGAGCCTTTCCTTGGTCTGCTTAAAACTTAAGTGACCAGCCAAAGATATCTCTTGGGCTAACTGTAGGACCTGGAGTCTGCTTTTAAGAGGTACTACAAGTCTTCTGTAGTCCCCTGGGATAGACTCAGTCGGTTCACTGTAGAAGAGGTCATCTTCCCAGTACAACCTATGCTTCCCTGGCTCTTGCCCGTCCAGCTGGGAAGCTGCCTGTTGGCGAAGACCTTCAAGAGTAGGACACTCTCTTTAACCTCTGCAGAAGTCTGCCCTACAGGGTCCACCTTATGCCAGTAACGACTGCAGCTCAGGATGGTCTGCAGGATCCAGTTCTCCAACAAGAGCAAGGTCCTCTTCCAGCTCTGATTCCTCAGCAGCTGACTCAACCATAAGAGGTTGCTCCATACACACAGCCTCAACTGATGGAGGGATCACAGGTGTGATCTTGGACAGTCCTCTCAGGGATGTCCTGGTTGGTAGCATAGGAGTGCTGGCTGGTTTGTTCATGGAGGTTTTGGGTTGCCCCTTTTCCTCTCTCTTCTTGGAAATGACAGTCAGTAGGTCCTGTGGACTGGGAGTTATATTTTCTTCTATAATCTCCCCTGGGGAACCCCTTAAGGTACTCTCTCTGGCCTTCCTAGTCTGCTCCTGTTTCCTTTTTCTGGGAGGCCTGGGGGTGCTTGATACAACTCCAAGAGTTTTTAAGTCATTCCCCAACAGGTCTCTGCCAGGTACTCCACTCTGCACACTTATAGGTATCTTGACAGTCAAGTCAGTGCACTGGATGAGAGCTGGTAACGATGGAAGCATTTGGCAGGGCCTCCAGCAAGCTTAGTTAATATTTTTGGTGCCCTATAAACATCCTCAATCTTGAAAAATGATTCATCAACTACAGTTATGCTGGCCCCAGTGTCTCGAATGGCAGGGGTCTCCTGACCATTGACAAGAACACTGTCTTTGTAATACTCTTTAGTATTATCTGGGATAGAGTTGTACACATCTAAATTCTGCTGTTTCCACAGACCCAGGGACACTAAAGAAACACTGGCTTAGACTTTCATGGGTTCCTCAGCCAGTAAGTGAAAGTTTCCACTTGCCATTGGTACTTCATCCACAGGGGAGAAGGCTAAGGAGACAGCGTGGACCCCTGAATGTTTACCCTTACATCTGCGATCCCCCCTTTACACGGTTAGTTGACCCACAAGCACAACATTTACCAAATGTCTTTATGAATGGGGGTTTGTTCTGACCTCCTTCTGGTTTGTCACCAGTAGGTACACTAACCTGATTGGGTTTTTCCTGTGGCTTACCCTTGTTATGTTTGTGGCCCTCTTTTGGATTGAGGTATTTGAATTTTCTTTAGTTTCTTTCTTGTGCTGCTTCCCCTCACCCTTATTCTGAGTTGCCCCCGAATCCTTGTGAGTAGCCCTGTTGGCAACCCCCAAGTCAGTAGCCCCTGCTAACTTCTTAGGATCAATTTCCTTAGAGTCAACCAAGTGCTGTCTCATAAACAGATTCCAACATTACCAAATTCCTCATACCTTCATAAGTGTTCACTCTGTAACCCTTAACCCATCCATCTATGTTTTTCAAACATTCAGTCACCCAGGTAGCCCAAGGGGTACCATTATGCTTTTTGAGGGTTCTAAACCTCTTAAAGGAATGGTTTGTTCAAAATTTTTTATTGCCCCTACGGGTCGGCCATGTGTTTTTAAGCCTAAATCGCTCGATTTTAGAAACATTTCCTATGGACCTTACCCGAGTTTTTGTCCATTAAACGCACACGAAAACAGGCAGTAGGGCGCCGCCATTTTGTGATAATCACTTGCCGCATCGCCCTGGCTGACCTGTTTTTGCGGCACTAAATCATATCCCCCGCCACTGAGCCTGACATTATCAAAACATTCATATTCCCCGCCTCTCTCCATGATGTTTCTGTGCTGCGTAGGCAAACGCGCCCAGTCGTCTTCTACGCGACTTCACATAGAACCCGGAAACCAACACAGATCAGCTCACAACACAGCGCGCCACAATTCGGAATATGAAACTGTACTTTCAAATCAAACAGCAACACAGTAAATTTGTTAAAGTACATTTATTTGACATTAAATGTTTATAGAATATTCAGCAATTGCCATATGAACTCCGAAAGTCATTTATTTTCTTTTATCTCTATCTGCAAATCCGTAAAAGTTTATCGTGAGTCACACGCTGTTCCTTTATGGTACACAGGATGTTGGTTTTCGTTCAAAGACGCACTTTTGTCACACGTTGAACCGCAAGGCTGTTCCATCAAGTAGGCACTAGGCCCGCGTAAAGGTTGATATGTTGCTTCTAGCCGCTAGTACCGCGTAAGTCCCATAAGATCATCATGATTGTGCAGTTGTTTACATTAAGCTGCAGCTCGCAGTTAAAAAACCATCATAAAAAGGGAAGGATATACCTGTTTTGAAAACATAAAATTTATAATTAGTCTCGCCAGCCGATCTTTATTAATAATTTTCATTTTATTTATTACGGCCGAGCTGAAACTATTTGCTTTCAAGGATAGTGCAATGGAGTATGTTCGGCTCTAAAATCAATGCGAAAACTAACCAAATAAATCGAGGTTAGTACAGAATGAGAAACGACTTTTTGTCTACATGCGTGTGGAATGTGGACCTGCATGCCCATGTGCCCGCTACAAGGACGATCCCACAAACCTTTTCAAAGCTCTTCATTCATTCATTTAGTCATGCATCCATTCATTAATTCTTCATTCCGGTATAAAAGTGTCTAAAGAGTTACTTACATTATATTTGCAATTTCCATTGTGTCTCTGCGTAATGCAGTCCGTAAATCCCACTGTGCTCTTGACAACGATTTTTTGTATACTGAATTAACATGAAACTCGGTCTAGTTTCAGAATTTTCTGCCTTATCGTCTCTTACGTTATTGCACCCCCACCCACCTTCAAATGAAGTTCTTTCGGCATGGTCCCTGTCTCTCAAGGTCAAAAAACAATAGAACCTTATACTGCCAGTGCGAGTTGTGGGCCTCTTCAGGGCGCGAGCTGAAATTCAAAGCCGCTGACCTTCACTAGAAATGAGCATACATTCTTTCTTTGCAACATCCCGTAGTAAAGCCATCTGTGAGAACTTGAAGTTTCGAATCCATCTATGTAGTGCGCCTCAATGTGCAAATGCGAACTGGCTTGTCTCCCATCTGCAACGGCTCGCGTGGCGCGTTCTAAGGCCCCCAATTTTGTCCTTGTTGTCTGCGAGCTTTGAAGCCCCAAAGAACCATAACTATTGAGACTTTTAATTATTTGGGGAAGGTCAGGGAAAGTTTAAAGTACCCGAGGAGTTGAGTTGAAAGTGAGATTTATTGTTTGTTTGTTTTATTATTTGCAATACGCAAGCCTCCCCTCGGTTAACAGTGCCCAGCATTTAGAAGAGATTGTGAAAATTAGCTACATCAACAAAAATATATACATACACATATAGACAAGGTCAGCAATATGAGGTGAATAGAGAGAGAATTCAAAGATGACACCCAGGTTGTTCGGCACCCAGGATGGTGAAGGTAGGGGGTTAGGGTTAGCGTACTTTGTAGGCACACTGTACAATGACATTTATTTACAAAAAGACAATCGTATTACAATTATTTAAACCAGGATTTGTACTTCACAACCAGCTCTCCTTTGGGTGGACATGGCACAGTGGCAATGTTGGGTGGCAATGGATCAGTGCTCTGCACAGAAACGTTCAAAATTCCATATCTGTGCTTCTCTAATACAGCAACAATAAGGCTTTTGACAAAGTTGAACTCCATTTCCTCATAGACTGGTTTGATCGCCCATTGCTTACTTCTTTTTGAAAAGGCCTTAGTGTAGCAAGGCATCCTTACATTACCCTTAGTCCTAGATTGTTCACGGCCGAGATTCTCGTTATGGGCCAAGACCGCTAGTAGAGTCCTATGACTCATGCCCTGTATGCTGAAATGCAAGGGCTTTGGCCTGTACTTTAGGCACATATTGTGGAACACCTCCAAACCTCCTGTGTGACAGAATTCTGTCAGTCCCCTCAAATCTCTTGATAGAGTTTTATCGAAAACAATCTTCTCAATGGCTTCTTGTGTCGGTGAAGATGGATTCAACCACTTCTTCTTCCGTGCCTCCACTGGGGACAAAGGGCCATGTTCACATTGGTGGAAATGTAGGTTTCCTGACCACCGGTGCACGTTGGTACAGTGGTGCATCAGTGACCACCATTTTTCAAGTAGTATTTCCACTGACCCTTCACAAGTTTTGGAGCTCCACCAAAGATGGTTGCTGATAGACTGGGACCACTCTGAAATACTTTCCAAACCTTTTTTTTTCTCTGCAGCCGAGATTTTCTTATTGATTGATTTAGCAAGATGCCATACGTCAAATTGATGTTTAATATGTGGGAACTGCTCTCTCATTGTCTTGGCAATTGAAACTTGTCTGTCTGTGGCTATGAGGTCGATGTGCATGCCCCTCGATTGCAGATATTCCACTGATTTTACAAATCCTAGTTTCTCCATGGCCACTGAGGATGTACATTGTGTTACCTGCACGACCACCAAACTCACAATTTTCTTACTATCCATGTCCTGAAAGTGGTAGGTGCAGTACTTGGCAGAAAATCCAGGGCTGTCGCACTGTCCATCGCCGGCTAGCCTGAATCGTGTGCCTTCGAATGTACTTGCTAGAGACAATTGTTCAATTTTCCAAGCATCACTAATGGCCGGAAACAGATAATCATGTTGGTATTTGTAGTAATGCGTTTTTGAAATGAAATGGAGTCCCACAAACTGAAAGAAAGACTTTAACTTTCTAAAACTGGAGCCACTAAAAAGTGATGCAGTTGCACACAGTAGATTGCCTGCTGGCAGTTTCCCCAGCATCGGTTTTGCAGACCATGAGAACATATGATGGAATCTACAGGCGGCATGTATTTTGACGTTACTGCCTTGTTTTTGACGAGTTACATGAATCAATGGCTTCCCACATACTTTCCCAATGACGGAATGCGCACATTTCAGCATACTTATAATATCCATCAAACAACTGTCGAATACTATGTATTTGCCCTCTTTCATTAGACTGTCATCCTGCGTCAAAGTTGTTTCGGCCTGTGACGTTGAGGACATTTCACCACATTTGAAAGAAATATCGCTGCTATCAAGTTCTGATGCGTCGATGAAGGCTGCTGCTGGTTCATTCTCTGTCATTTCAACATCTGCTACTTCAACATTGATGGGAGAACACAACAATGTTGACAGCTTTTTTGGTGGCAATTTTTGGCGGGTGTAGATTGTGTAAATTGATCTGCGACTACTTCAGAGCTATCTTCAAAACATCCAGTATCATGTTGCTGCGGTGGTGCGGTTGTACTGTAGCAATGGTCCTTTACAACTTTACTGGATTCTCCGAACATATTCATTTCATTTTCTGTACATTTGCCATGAGCATCCCGAGTCTCAACACGCCACGTCTGAATTAATAGTTCCTCCATAGCCTCCATAGTGTAAATGGTCTGGCAAGCAACATCTCTCATTCGCTTCACTGTCTGTGTATGTATAGTTTGTAGACCCACGGGTAACTAGAGAACAGATTGGAAAAGGGATGTTCAGTTTAAACACAAGATAAAGTATAGTACAATTGACTTGAAAAAAACATAAAATAGTCCCCAGCACAAAAAAATGTTTGTAACTAACCTTATTTTTGTTTCTTTTCTTTGCAACTTTTTTGACTCGACCTTTAACATCTGCACGCTGTTGCTCCGATACGTATCCGCATGCATGTCTCCCCTTCCTCTTGCCCTGCAACAACAATATTTTCTGTATCCGCATAGACAGCACGGAATGAGGCTCCATCGACTCCCTGAAACATAGTATTTTCATTACTGTGTATCAAAATATTGTTAGCATAAAACACACGTGAGGACGAACACACATGTACATCTCAATAGCCAAACACGATTTAAACATTGTGTGGAACAATCAAACGACAAGTATTGGAGCTCTGATGACCTAGTTCGATGGAGCTGTCAGTATTCATACCTCTGACTCTGCATGGACTGCCACGAATGATTGTATTGAAGAGGAGGCATCAGCAACTCCTTGAAACACAGTACTTGCGTTAGTATGGTTTTCAATATTGTAAACATAACACACACTTGGGGTCGACGGCACAGGTACATATAAAGAGATAACCACAAATGTTGCATTGTCTAAAAGAATCAAGGAATATTTAAATATGATCAGATTTAATCGACTTATTTCTCCGATTTCTTTACATCTGCATCATCTAAATGGGATCTTGTGATTGTAGTGGAAGCTCCATCGTCTCCCTGAAACACAGTACTTGCGTTAATAGGGAAAAAAGTATAGCAAATGGAATCACGTTATATGATCACGCTCGATGGAGCTGTCTGTATCCATACCTCGTGCTGCTGAAGAATATCTAGGGCTGTTGTCAATGTGGTCCGCACTTCCAAAATCTGTTGCGCCGATTCGTATCCGCATGGTCCCGCTTCCACCGGAATTACTTGAATGTCAGGCTCCGCATCAAGTGCGTGGGTTGATGATTCAACAACTGCCTGAAACATAGTATTTGCATTAGTAAGGATTACAATATTGAAAACACACACACGCTTGCGGTCGACCGCACAGGTACATATCAACGGCTAACCACAAATTAAACATGGTGTAGAACAATCAAACGAAAAGTGTTCCAGTCCTGATGATCACGGTCGATTGAGCTGTCAGTATCCATACCTCGTGCTGCTGAAGAACATCTAGGGCTGTTGTCAATGTGGTGGGCGCTTCAGAATCTCCCTGAAAGACAGTACTTGCATTAGTATGGATAACACTAATTATAACTGAAAACAAACACCAGGGGACGACAACTAAGGTGTATATCAATTGGAAAGCACTAACCAAACAATTGGTAAAATAATCACACGATACGTACAAACTCTTACTTGACATGCATAAAACAAGTCTGTAGCGGAATAGCCAAGTATGATTACCTGATACGCGCTAGAAGTCGTTGATAACTGCGAGCATGTGACGGAAGTAGAATGTTCTTGCTTCAGATTCAAGGGATAGTCAAGAAGTTGTAAAGGTACATTGTTTGATAATGAAAAGCCAACTTTTAAAATTGCCATGTAAGGAGACAGAATACTTGAGTAATGCACAATATAGTACAGTTCCCTGTGCCCATATATAGATTTCTGTTTGTGGGTTATGAAATCTAAAAATAATATATTGATAAATGTCATTATTCAAAAAGCTATACAGTCATATCAATGTCGAAACTATTACAAATTGGAAACAACACCTAAAATATCAATGAATCCATTCGGCTACCTACACACTACCGCAAGGCCTAAAGCTAAAAACGGACACTTGACTCACCAGTGGCGGATTGTGGACGAATAGAGTGGGAATAGCGTTTGTAAGCAATTTTCGTGTCGATCGCTGTTTATTCTTCTTTGTTACCCAAGATGTGGTGTACATGTTCGAGGGAAAGTGCCGGCTACAGATGCGGTATCGATCACCCCTCTTGTCCTCAAAGACTTGTTGGGCTCTACTTTCCAGCTCATCCAGTGGATATCCGCAATGTCTGACCCATTCTCTTATTCGATCAACAGTTTTTTCGGAAATAGATGCATTGTAGTGCCTTCAGATTTAGCATGGGTCTTCGAAGGGCAACCGCTAATCGAACAGGCAGGCATTGTTGAAAATTCTGAAAAGTAAATATCAAGATTATTATAAAACCTTGATGAATAAAAATGTCATAAAAAAGTAAATGAACCATACCATGCTCAATGCAAGGTTTGTTTTGGTTGCCGGAACTATACCAGTTCATCATGTGCGGCTTAGTATTTGCATAAGTTACATAAATTTCTGTTTTGTCTTGCACGAAAAGGAACCATGCTTACATTATAGACTGGACCCCCGAAGGATGCAATTCGATGACAATTGACACAGATGAAAATAAATAGATCTATTGATAGCATAACAATTGAAACTCAAGTCAATAGTATTGAGACCAATGACCATAGCTCTATTGGGTACTGTAATCGCAAATAGATAGAAATGTAAAAATGACCGAAATATGACTAGGATACATGGCCCTACCTTGATCAACAAACAGTTGGATTCAGCAGGCCGAGCAGTATGTTGCAGGAGAACAGGTAGCTGGCCACAGGTAGCACACTGAGCAGTTTGCTCGAAGCGGTCACAGATAGCACGACGACGAGCAGATTAGCATAGATCTCAGTGCTTCTCAGGTAGAAGGTTCAGGAGTTGACTTGCAAAGCACAAAGATGTTCTCATGAGACATATCAAGTGGTTTATAAAGTGTTAGAAACAGGGGTGTGTTTGTGAATGAATGATGTGTGTATGTCGTGGTATTATGTGGTTTGCAGGGGGGCGGCCTGCCTCAGTAGAGGCCTGCCTGGAGACACGGGGTCTGAGGAGGCCATGTGAGCGATGGCCCCTGGGTGTGGGATACCTTTTGAAGTGTACATGCTGTTTGGCACCTTGGCCGTTTGCGCCCGTGACAGCCCTCCATTCCAGCGCTCATACCCGGGTGCGAACCACCTTTGATAGAGGGGGTGGGATGGATGGGCCTGGGGCTTGCAGATAAGGCACAGGAAGACTGCTGAATGGAGACACACTTATGTGGATTGCAAGGTGGCGGCCTGCCTCAGGGGAGGCCTGCATGGAGACACGGGGTCTGAGGAGGCCATGTGAGAGATGGCCCCTGGGCGTGGGATACCTTTTGAAGTGTACATGCTGTTTGGCACCTTGGCTGTTTGCGCCCGTGACAGCCCCCCATGCCTTCGCTCATCCCCGGGTGCGAACCGCCTTTGATAGAGGGGGTGGGATGGATGGATGGGCCTGGGGCGTGCAGGCAAGTGTGTGGGAGCGAGGGGCCATCAGGCCCCTCTCATCCTTTACTTCTCAGTAGAAACTCGTACCAAGTGCCTCCAGTAGTGGGTTCGCCCCTTGCCCTTATGTGATGTTAACTTTGGATGACATTCGCGTAGATGGGAACACTGAGCAGGAGACGGGGCATCCATTTTTGTACCCCCTTTCCACTCCATCCTGGTGACCAGGCCTCACTGCGATAGTACAGCGCGCAGAGCACATGGCCCACACCCTCGTTCCCACTCTGACTGGAAAACTCCAGAGGTATTTGCAACAGCTAATAAATGTAACACATCACTCTTCCTCTAAGATCACGGTCCTGCATGTGAACCAGCCTGAACCAAGCACATAGCTCATTCATCTCCACAAACGTGTCCTTGCCCACGCACCCTCGCCAGTGGAAACTTACTGCCATTCTGACCCTGTGTCCCTGCAAGGTATTCTCTTCATGTGCCAGACCACTGACCACACCATGATGCCTACCTAGCAGATCCCCAACTAACATTAGACCCATACTGCAGTATATCGTTGCCTATCAATAACAAATGCCACATACCGGAGATTCTTGTGAGCACAGACCCACACTTCAAACAGTGTATTATAGTGGTCAAGACCCTTGACCTAAGGCCTGCATAATCCAATGTTAATTGATAGTATAGATATATGTGTGACTTTTATAGAGACATAACCGACTGAAAGATTTTGAACAAGTGTTATTTAGTGCATGCATTATTGATAATATATTATGTTAGCTTAGATAGTGACCACCCCGCTTCACAGCGACCTGAACTTCACCCATTCCGAGCACAGATGTCTGATGTCCATCCTTGAATGGAGACACACTTGATTCATTTAAAAAATCGAAACAACCGTTGTTAAAATATATGTGGTGTTTTATTTTGTATCTTATTTTGATGACACAAAAATACAAGACTTTAAACATTGTACAGTCCAGGTTGCAGCACAGCGAGAGAAATTCCCCTGTACTGACCGCTGTCACTCGGAAACGTTTCTCTTATGGCACGAACGGCACAGGCGGGTATCACTCTTCGAACGCGGTGTCCAAGCCACCCGTGAAGCCACCATGTAAAGGAACGATTAGCCACCAACCTGTACCACCTGTGAAAAGGAATGAAACAAACTGTTTTAAATGACCAAGATAAGTTTAATAAACGTTTGTTGTCAATGACAATTCTTGTAACTAATGGCATTCTGCTCGGACAAATGATATCTAGACACTGCACACTATTGAACGACTTTCATGCGTTACAATGATATGTATATGTAATTTTGGATATAGTAGAAGACCATGAAATAGGAGTGGCATGACAAGCAGAGTATACTTACTCGTTACTCGGATTACGAGGACGAACAGTTGCGCGAAGTTCGTGCATAAGCACCATCATTATCCTCAACACGGACAGTGTGAGGCAGGCTGCCCTGAAGTCTGGCAGCTCGGTGATGCATTGCGGTCGTGGCTCGCCTTCCGAAATGTAGGCCACGCATCCCGAGTTTTCACAACAGCAGCAGTTCTCCTCCTCGGTTGGCATTAGCTTGCACCGATTGCATGTGCACCAGGTGGAAACACTGTCCATGCGACTAGGTCCAGGCTCTTCAGCTATTGAATCGTCCTCCCAACTGCCGTCCGGAGACCCATCGTTTTCGCGTGTTTCCCTTTCCAGTAGTTCCTCCCCGGTATACTCGGGCTCGTACATGTAGGGCATTATTGTAGCCATTGTGTGTTCAGAGCACAGAAACGAGTCACAGAATACTCAAAGTAACACAGACAGAGGAATGGAATCAAAAATCTGCTGCTGTGTGTTGTGAAACGGTCTGTTTATACTTATTGAGGAAAGAGGCGTCCTGCCATTTCCCTGGCGACACATCATTAGCTGAAGCACAGCGAATGTTGACACGGGACGTGCTTTGGCGTTGTGAAATGGGCGGTACGCATCTGCTGATGACAGGCTCAGGGGCGGGGGATATGATTTAGTGCCGCAAAAGCAGGTCAGCCAGGGCGATGCGGCAAGTGATGGGATTATCACAAAATGGCGGCGCCCTACTGCCTGTTTTTGCGTACGCTTAATGGACGAAAACTCGGGTAAGGTCCATAGGAAATTTTTCTAAAACTTAAAAACACATGGCCGACCCGTAGGGCCAATAAAAAATGTTGACCGAACCATTCCTTTAAGATACTGAGAAGGGGTCTTCCCAAATCTAGTTATTAAAGCTAGCTTCACAGTTTCATACTCTTTTCTGTCTATATCCCCCAACTCCATTACCACATCAGTTCCAACAGGGGGTAGCCTAGAAAAAAGCCAAGGAATAAACTGATTTCCTCTAATGTCTTGATTCCTATGGTTA
Organism: Ambystoma mexicanum; assembly: GCF_040938575.1. NCBI lineage: Eukaryota > Metazoa > Chordata > Amphibia > Caudata > Ambystomatidae > Ambystoma > Ambystoma mexicanum. The sequence continues at coordinate 661,068,297 of NC_090939.1, forward strand.
TATTCAAAAGCATCAAAAAACGAATGAGCAAGGTCAGGTCAATCTCTGCTGAAGAGTAACCACTGCTACACCCTGAGTGGGTGACCCCTTGTGTGGATGGTCACACAATTCTCATGAAACTGTTCTTCTGCACAAAAGGGTTTTATTTTGAAGTGCAATGGCGTAGTAATACACTGGTATTTTTCAAAAAACATAGGACATTCACATTTGAGGACAAGTGTAGTACCTAAGTACGAATGAACAAGTAGTCAATATTTGAGACATCTACTTGTACAGTTTGTTCATTCTCTATAGGTTCCTTTCCTTGGGAAGGAAGCTTAGAGAATTCAGTGGAATCATAAACAGGTGGGGGGGCCCATAGAGTGTGGGCACAGTCAAGAGTTGAACAACAACATATAATACATGTCAACACAACAATGTTTCGGCCATTTTGCGTGGAGCTAGGTGAGCTCTAATGGTGTAAGCCTTCATCAGGACAGGAGTGTCTTTACGAGTGGAGGGTCCTATGTGGTCTGTAGGAGTGAAACAGACAAAGAACGTGTCAGGATGTACGTGGTCAGCAAAGATCTAGCAGAGAAAAGTTATGAATACTATGTAGGGCGGATGCCGGTGCTTACCGAATCCGAGGAGTTTAGGGGCTCAGATTAAGAGGTGGAAGGATCCACTTCTTTATGATGCAGTCGTCATCTTGTCAACAGGCGCGGTCACGTCTATAAGGGGATGAGGAAGTAGGATTACTAAATGGCACCCTAGGGGTGCAGTTCCTCTCTAGCCCATAGTTAGTGTGTGACTAGAGAGGTGGTGGTGTAGGTCTTAGCAGATTTGGTGAGAGTAGACCTAGTGGTGGTCCCACTAAATGTGGAGTGCGCTTAAATGGGATAAAAAGGGCTTCTGTGGAATAACAAAATGCCATTTATAAAGTGCACAGAAAACTTAGTGCAAATCTGTATTTAATACAATGTGATTAAAAAGAGTGCCCCTTCTCATCGGTCCTGGGGGAAGGGTGGACCGTGATCTATGTGGGCTGTGCAAGTTCTGGATTACGGTGCCACAACACGTGTCATGCATCCTATGGTGTAAGTGGCATGAAGGGCTATGGGTGTTTAAATGTGCAGAGTCATGCTGTTTAATTCTTTACAGTGAGGGTAGGCCTACCAGTTTCTGTGCATGAAGCCGCGTGCAGTAAAGCTTACCTATTGTCAGTGCATTCAGCTGCCAAGATCGTTGAAGCAGCAGTGTGACGTCTCGGATGTTGAGGATGCAAATGTGTTAAGTGCAGGCCAGGGCCATGTTAAAGAACAGGGGCCCTGTGGTGGGGTGACTACCTAAATGCCTGTTTGTAGTTGATGCAGGCAGTCAGTTGGGCCAAAATGCAAGTCATGCAAGGTGTGGCGCATGATGATGATGTCAGCCACTGTCAATCCCATTGGGTGTCAGCTGTCATGTAGTATAGAATCAGGCCTGTGTTACTTCATTCCCACATGTTGTTCATGACAGGTATATGACATCAATGGTTTATATCAATTTACAGATGTAATCACTTTAAATAAAGATTTGACAGAAAATCAAAAAACAAATTGTTACACAGTACAAATTTTTGTTTTTAGAAAATGGAAAGGATCTGTATGAAAGTCAGGCCAGATGCAAGGTGGATGTGGTTTCTCAGAGAGCATCTGCAGCCATATTGTATAAAACACATTGCTGTAGATAGGTGTTCTTTCATAGGACATACAAACTGTCGCTATATTTTACAGGAAATGCTTCCACTCTGCAGTTATGTTCAAACCTTCTTTGACAGTTCGTAGTTTGTGGACCCATTTCTGTTCTAGTCTGGTCAGGGTTTTGTCAATGTCTCCACCTCTACGCGTGATGTTCACTTTCTGTAAGACACACCACTTTATATCCATGTTGGTGTGGTTCTTCTTAACATAGTGTTCCAATAGTGGTTTGTCCGGTACCTTGTTTTTTATACAAGACCGGTGCTCGCCAATAAAGATTTTCCATAATAACTTACTAGAAATTCTTGATTCTATTAAAGACACGGAGGCGAACATTATGCTTCTCTTTCTTTTAATTAATTATTAAACAGAAGCTCAGCAGCAAGGTATTTCCGCACTTACATGTAACAAAAACACATGTTGGAAGTGCTAGGAAAGAAATACCTAACAGGAAAATAATATAAAACATACAAAGTCCTTACAATACTAAGTAGGGAAAAAAAACTCAAATCCCATGATGCCCAGTAGTACATCGGTGCCCCAAAGTCACGTGACACAGTTCCTCCAATAAGTGTCCAAATGTCCCAATAAACAGTCCTGAATAACAAACGACTTCCTCTTTTGAGGCTGCGAACTTGTTGATATCGTTGATAAACTTTAAACAGGCCCAACGAGGTAAGATCCATCACTGTGCATATCAGGTGGACTTGCCTGCGGGAGCTGTCAAGAAAAGATAGAATACGTTAGCTCTTGCGTATGACAACCCTAGTTCTCAAGAGGGCGGGAAGAAAACATCTGCATATGATTACACAGTGTAAACAAAGTTATACTGGCAGATTGAAACAACAAAGCAACATTTACATGCAACGCCATATGCTTTTCTTCGAAGGGTGGGATAATGTTCGCCTCCGTGTCTTTAATAGAATCAAGAATTTCTAGTAAGTTATTATGGAAAATCTTTATTCTATGTCGAGACCGGAGGCTCACAGTATGCTAGTTCAAAGCTTATTCACCACTATCGAAGAAGGTTGTTCTACTGGTTTCAAGTAGAATTGCTTAAATATGGACTCGCCTGCCCAGTCAGCCATTCTCATGATGTCCTCGAGACAGACGCCAACTTGAAAAGCTTTAGAAGCCATGGATCCCCTGACTGAATGGGCTCCGAACTGCAACCCAGCGAGCTAAGGTAGGGGCCGAAACTGCTTTGTGAGGCTTACGAATAGCTATCAGGAGTTGCCCGTTTGGAGAGAGTCTAAGCGGAGCCGTGACTTCCTCATAAGCCTTCAAACACCGAACCACACAAAGCTTGGGTTGTTCTCTGAATGCTGGGTAAAAGATTACTCTAGAATCACATTTAGTCCTCCTTCGTATATGAAAAATGATACCGTCCGGGGAAAAAGACCTACCTTCTAGGTCTAGAGCTCTGACATCGGATAGTCTCCTGCAGGAGATCAGACAAAGCAGTGTCGTAAGCTTGCCGGATAGTGCCGTACGGGATAGCTCCTCATTATCCGGCCAGGAAAGGAAGAGATTAAGCACTTTATTGACGTCCCAAAGTTTATTGTAACGGGACGTAAGAGGCACTGTAAGGCGGATACCCTTCATTAATCTACATACTAGGTGATGTTCTCCCACAGGAGCTCCCTGTATGATATTGTGTCCTGCAGAAATTGCTGAACGGTAAGCGTTCACTGTTCTATAGGCTAAACCCTTCTCTACTAAAGATGCTAAAAAATTTAGGATTTCATCTAACGGCGCTGAAATTGGATGCACGTCTCGGTCCTGACACCACCGCTTCCATGCATTCCAGCAATTGGAATACTATTTGCAGGTGGCAGGGGCCCAACTCTCCTCAATGAGGTGAATTGCCGTGCTGGACATACCCAGAGTTCTCCACCTTGCACTGAAATCCTCCACGCTGCCAAGATCAGGGACCCAGACATCAGTAGAAGGTGAACTCGTCCCCATGTATCTGATAGGAGATCCCGACACTGGGGTAGAAGGATTGGAGAATCCGTGGAAAGTTGCTGAATAACTGGATATCAAATCTGAGAAGGCCATACTGGGGCTATGAGGACTAATTCTGCTCTGTCCAGCTAGGCCTTTGCCAGGGTCCTCGCTATCATCGAGAAGGGGTGAAACGCATAGAGTACCCCTTGCGTCCAAGGCTGTAGAAATGCATCCGTCGCTGATGCTGCTGGATCGGGCCTCCAGCTGTAAAACACTGGCAGCTGTGCATTGAGCCGAGACGCAAAGAGATCTATGGACAATGGGCGCCAATGTTGCTGTAAGCGGAAAAAGATGTTTTTGTTGAGACTCCAGTCGCTGGAATCGACGTAATGGCGAGAGTGCCAATTCGCTATTACATTCTTGAGGCCTGGCAGGTACTCCGCCGTTACTGAGATCTGATGATCCAAGCAAAAATGCCAGAAGTCTTTGGCTAGCTCTGCTAGTGGACGAGACCTGGTACCACCCAGATGATTTATGTATCTCACGGCAGATATGTTGTCCATCTTCAGCAGGATGCAACAGCTCGCTTTGTCTTTCGCGAAAGATCGTATTGTGAAAGATCCTGCGTGGAGCTCTAGGCAATTGATGTGCATATCCAGCTCCTGTGGAGACCAGGTCCCTCCAGTGGCGGCTAAGCCACATCTTGCCCCCCATCCGGAACGGCTGGGCGTCCGATTCTATGATGATATCCGGAGTGGAACCGAAAATGGCTCTGCTGTTCCAGGCCTCCATGTGCGCAAGCCACCAATTCAGCTCTGTTCTCGCTTGTGATGATAGCGTCAGCCTTTGAGAGTAAGAGAGGCTGCGGCGCAAGTGTTGACCTTTCAGCCTCTGTAAATCCCGGTAGTGTAGAGGGCCCGGAAAAATCACTTGTATGGACGAGGACAGGAGGCCTATTACTCTCGCTAGCTCCTGCAGAGAGATGAGATCCTTCTGCAAGAGCCTGCAAATTTCTCTTTTGGTCTAGTGTATCTTGGCAGCCGGAAGACGAAGCTGCGAGTTCTGGGTGTCTACAATGAACCCCAGGAATTCCAAATTCTTGGAAGGGCACAGAACCGACTTCTCCCAGTTGATGAGGAAACCAAGACTGTGAAGTATGTCTATTGTTAATCTGGCCTGATCCTGAAGTAGCTCTCGAGATTGGGCCATGAGTATGATATCCTCCAGATAGATTATCAGGCGGACGCCTCGTTCTCTTAAGTGAGCTACCACGGGTTTTAACAGCTTGGTGAATGCCCAGGGAGCTGAAGATAGCCCGAAGGGTAGGCTCGTAAACTCCCAATCTTTGTGATCCCAAGAAAACCTTAGAAACTGCGCGTGCTCCGGATGGATGGGCACTGCAAGGTAAGCGTCTTTGAGATCTAGGCGCACGAGCCAATCGATCTGTCTGAGAAGATCTCTCAGCATGTGGATGCCTTCCATCTTGAAGTGTCGATAGACAATGAATTTGTTGAGTGCCCTTAGGTTTATTACAGGTCTCACTTTCTCCCTTCTGCGTACTAGGAAAATCGGACTGAAAAATCCGCCTGGCGTCGAGCAGGGCTGAATCACCCCCTTCAGGAGCAGGTTCTGAATTTCGCTGTCTAGCGCTCTTTGATCTAGTTCTGACATATGGATTGGAGCTGGGGAAGTGTACTGAAAGGGCTGTGCGAAAAATTCTAGCTGCAATCCGCGCGTCGCATTCCTGACTCATGAGTCGCCTGACAAGGCGTCCCAAGCGTCCGCAAAGTAAGCTAATCTCCCCCCAATAGGTGTGTGCGGCACTGCAGTTGTTAGACTGACCTGAGGGTTGTTGAGATCCGCTCCTTGATCCTCTCCTCCAGTAGCGTCCTCTACCACGTACTCTGGAGGGAAAAAAGGTGTCGGCTTGATCTTGCCAGGTGTTTTGCTGATAATATTGAGGTCTTCGGTCGACAGCATAGCGGCCGGAGGAGCGACCTCGACCGGCCCTGGAGAAAACCTTGGATGAAAAGACCCTGTTAATAGAGGCCTGCGCCTTATCCAAAGCGGTGAAGGTGCTCACGAATGTGGTCATCTCTTTCATAAAGGGATCACCAAAAAGCAGTCCTTGTGCAGCCGCGCCGGACTCAGTGTTCGCCAATTCTGCAAGCTTCCCATCAATCTTGAATAGTATACCTTTCCTGCATTCGGTGGAAATGGCGCAGCTCGCATTCCCGAGCAGACAAATAGCTCTTTGAGCCCACCCCGAAAGAATAATCGGATCAATAGGAGTGGAGGAGGTGGAAGCTCCTTCTGCTAGATCTAAAATCTTTGCAACCGGGCCTGCTACATCTAACAGCTTATCCTGGCATGATTTCCAGGCTCTGTCTATACCCTTCTTAGGGTCCTTTACGTGTTTGGCCATGAAGGTAATCATCTTGGAATCTAGTTCAGGTGTCATAGCAATCTTATGTGGGATGTCAGGGCGTGGGCATTCTGCTCTAAGCCTTGCTCGGGTTTCTTTCTCTAACGGCTTACGTAGCCTGCTAGACATATACTCTGATGTCCTGACTGATGGCTGCCAGTCGGTGGACCTGGGGTGAATCAAGTCCTCTGGATCGAACATTCCCTCCGTAGGGTGTTGTTCCTTAATGTTTGCCTTGGGGACGGGGGCTGCCGCATTACCCGAGGTCGAGGGTTTTATACCCTATCTCTCGGTATCTTCGTCTGAGGAGGTATGTTGCAATTCCTTATCATATACAACCGAGTTTCTATCCTCTTCAACGCCCTGCTGGTCTTCCTCCAGGCTTGAGGGTCTAAAACCCCTTTTTTCCTCCTCGGGGTTAGAGGGTCTTTCATGAAGGCGTGTTTCAGCCTGGAGAAGGCGTCTGTCAATGCAGCATTGGCAGGCATCAATTGGCTCGGGGGGTCTCAGAGCTTTTGCTCCTGCAAGCCGAAGTACTTCCCCTTTGGGTAAGGTGTTTTCTCTTGTGTGTCTTCTTACCTCCTTTTGGAGAGGTATCTCGCAAGCGTTCCTCCATCTCCTCCACACGCTGCTGTATTGGAATAAGCATGCCTGACACTGCTTTCTGTACGCTGCTTTCCACAGCGGACCCTAGGGCCTTTTGCAGGCTCCTTTCCATAGCCACTTCGTCCATGAAACAAGTGTCCTCCTCTTCCTCAGACCATTCCTGGTTTGAAATGGGGACTACATTGTGCTGCCATAGTGTCACACCTTAACCTTTTTTTTTTTTTTTAATTGAGCTGACCACCTTCTCTCAATTGCCCAAAACTCTTTATCCAGGTAGGTATGGTATTATATATTTATTTTTGTGTGCCACCCTGTGTGGCAGAGGCTCAGGAGTCTCACCTCCTTTCAGTACCTGGTAGACAGCAGCTCAGAGCAAGCTCCGTGTACAGGAACTGCTAGCGGCTGAATTATTCTCTCTTTGCTTTCTTTCTTTTTTTTTTATGAAATGAGGGGAAAGCGTTCGCTCCGGTGCTCGTACTGCATCAGCCGTTAGGAATTTCAACGGAAATGCTCGTACGAGCACCGGAGCTTGAAGAAAGGAGCAGTGCGTGCAGGGGCTCCCTCTTGCGCTTCACGCATGCGTCGCGCCTGCAAGCGCGAACTGGAGCTCCCCCTTGCGCCTCACGGGCGCGTCTCGCTGAAACAACAATGCCTTCCCAGCGCCTGCGTATGAAAGTCCGGGCCGGGAAGGTGAGAGAAAACGAAGAAGGTAAGAGAAAACGAAGACGCGCGATCGCTCGAACGCTTGTGTAAACAGAACGCTTCTGTTTACACAACATTCGTTTCATAAGTAGCGAACCCGACGGCAGCGCGGCTGCCATCGGTGAGTAAACAAACACAAATATAATGAAGCTGTATCTACGTTTACTCAAGCAATCACGCAAATATAGCAATAGAGAATATTGGACATGAAAAACAATTCTGAATAAGAAATGACATCTCTTGCTGTGAGCAGCAAAGAAAGAGGAAGTTGTTTCTTATTCAGGACTGTTTATTGGGACATTTGGACACTTATTGGAGGAACTGTGTCACGTGACTTTGGGGCACCGATGTACTACTGGGCATCATGGGATTTGGAGGTTTTTTTCCCCTACTTAGTATTGTGAGGACTTTGTATGTTTTATGTTATTTTCCTGTTATGTATTTTTTTCCTAGCACTTCCAACATGAGTTTTTGTTACATGTAAGTGCGGAAATACCTTGCTGCTGAGCTTCTGTTTAATAATTAATTAAAAGAAAGAGAAGCATAATGTGAGCCTCCGGTCTTGACATACAATTCGGGTCTTCACAGCTCTCATGGTTTTCCCAACGTATAGAAGTCCACATGGGCATTCAATGGTGTAAATAACTTGTTTGGTATTACAGTTTGCGTGATCCTGTAAGGTCCACGAGATCTCTTTGTGTGTGAATACTTTGGTTGTCTCGGTGAACTGGCAGGCCATGCATTTGCCACATCGGTAGTGTCCTTGGACAGGTGGTAAGTTCCATAGAGTATTGGGTTGTTTTGGAGTTTCAAGAAACGTATGGACAAGTGACTCTTTGATGTTGTGGTTTTTCTTGAAGGCAAAAAGGGGCACTTTCTGGAGAGATCCAGTGTTCTTGATCAGTGGCCAGTGCTGCTTGATTGTCTTTTTTATCAAATTGCTGAGGGGACTGTAGGTTGTCACGCATACCAGTCTGTCCAGTTCTTTTTTGGTGGTTTTGGTGAGGCAGATAGTACGGTCTGTGTTTGCTGCTCGTTTGCTTGCGTGTTTCATGGATTTCCTCGGGTAGCCTCTGTTGAGAAGGCGGTTTTGTAGATCTGTGGCGTGTTTCTCATATGTGTCACAGTTGGTGCAATTCCTCCTAATTCTCAAGAACTGTCCGTAGGGCAGCTTATATTTCAGACCTTGAGGGTGATAGCTTCCAAAGTGTAGTAAGGTGTTCCGGTCTGTAGGTTTCCAAAATAGTTCTGTGTGTAGATGGTCTCCTGACCTGTAGATGTGGAGGTCTAGGAAGTCAATCCCGTGGAAGTCCCAGTGCATCGTGAAGTTGATATGAGGATTGCATAGATTGAGCCATTCCTGGAATGCAGTTAGGTCTTGTTGGTTCCCCTGCCAGATGAGGAGCACATTGTCGATGTACCTTTTCCACAGCTTGATGTTGTTTCTGTAGGGATTAGTGTCTGCCATGACGTTTTCAGTTTCGTAATGTGCCATGTACAAGTTGGCAATGTCTGGTGCAAAGGTGGCCCCCATACTGACCCCTTTGATTTGTTTGTACAATTGGTCTTTGAATAGAAACACATTTTCGGTCATTGCAAGTCTCACACATTCTAGTATGAAGTCTGTAAGGACGGTTTTGGTGTCATTTCTTTTATCCAGAACGAGTTTCAATACCTCTAATGCCTCTTGTTGTGGGATTGAAGTGTAGAGGGCCTCCACAGCTAGGGTGGCTAAGATGTAATCTTGTTCCATGTTGATGGTCCCCAGCATGAGGATGGTGTCTGTGCTGTCTTTGAGGTAGGAATTAATTTGGTTCACAAAAGTTTTCAAGAAGAAGTCCGTGTAGACTGATAGGGGTTCGAAAATTGAGTCACAAGCCGATACGATCGGTCTTCCAGGAGGTTTTTGTAAGTTTTTGTGTACTTTGGCAGTATGTAGAACGCCGGGATTCGCGGGTGAGTTTTATTGAGGAAAATATGCTCATCTTCACAGATCCAAGTTTCTCGAAGTGCGTGGTCTGTTAGGCTGCAAATCTCATCCTGTAGACTCTTGGTGGGGTCCACTTGTAAAGGGCGGTAGGCGTTGATGTCACTCAGTAGGCGCAGGCATTCCAGGTCGTAGTCCTTGGTGTTTTGAATGACGATGCCACCGCCTTTATCCGCGGGTTTGATGGTGATGTCATGGTTGTCTTTAAGAGAACGTAACGCTGTTCTTTCATCTGTTTGTAGGTTGTCTGCGTAGAAGTTGTGCTGTGTGAGTCCCTTCTGGACAGCTTTGGTGACCATTTTCTCATATGCTTCGAATTCACAAGGGTTAGTGTGAGGAGGAGGCATAAATGTTGATTTCATTTTGAGGCCTGTGGTGTTGTCTGTACCTCTTTCGGGTCATTCCATGATAGTGTTTGAGTGTTCTGGTAGGTAAACCTCAAAGAAGTATTTCAAGCGAATGTTCCGGAAAAAGCGTTTCAGTTCGACTTCAGTGTTGAAAGCATGAGCTTTTGCTGCCGGTACGAAGGACAACCCTTTTTTCAACAGGTTTTGTTCGGCGGCGGAAATTATATGGTTGGATAGGTTGAAGATTGGTATCCTCTCTGATGTGGTTGGTTTTGGTACCACTGCCTAGTCCTCATTTGCTGTCCCTGGCCTGGTGGTCTTCTTCTGGGTCGCCCTCGTTGCATGCCCCTGGGAAAAAAAGGTTGTTGTTGTGGCTGTTGTTGGTTGCCTGAACCTCCCGATGCACTACCACTGCTGCTTGACGAGGTGCCTGAGAAGGTTACTCCTCTGTTTCTTCTGTTGTAGTTTCCTTGTTGCTAAAAATTTTAGTGGGGTCGGAAACAAATGCAGCTGCGATTGGCTAATCCTTGTCATAGACACAACAAGGAGCAGAACTTCTAGAAATAGAGAGGAAATTCCAAGACAACGCCACAATGCAAGACGCAAAGGCCAAGCTAGAAAAACTAGAAGCCAAGGTCAAGAAATTCAAAACAATAACCATTGAGAGAAAAGCCCAAAAATTCAAGAAGGACCTCCAAAATTACACAGAAGAAAAGACATATTCTTACCTGCGTGATAACTACTATACTGAACTACAGCAACAAGGAAACTACAACAGAAGAAACAGAGGAGTAACCTTCTCAGGCACCTCGTCAAGCAGCAGTGGTAGTGCATCGGGAGGTTCAGGCAACCAACAACAGCCACAACAACAACCTTTTTTTCCCAGGGGCATGCAACGAGGGCGACCCAGAAGAAGACCACCAGCCCAGGGACAGCAAATGAGGACCAGGCAGTGGTACCAAAACCAACCACACCAGAGAGGATACCAATCTTCAACCTATCCAACCATATAATTTCCGCCGCCGAACAAAACCTGTTGGAAAAAGGGTTGTCCTTCGTACCGGCAGCAAAAGCTCATGCTTTCAACACTGAAGTCAAACTGAAACGCTTTTTCCGGAACATTCGCTTGAAATACTTCTTTGAGGTTTACCTACCAGAACACTCAAACACTGTCATGGAACGACAGAAAGAGGTACAGACAATACCACAGGCCTCAAAATGAAATCAACATTTATGCCTCCTCCCCACACTATCCCTTGTGAATTCAAAGCATATGAGAAAATGGTCACCAAAGCTGTCCAGAAGGGACTCACACTTACAAAAACCTCCTGGAAGACCGATCGTATCGGCTTGTGACTCAATTTTCAAACCCCTATCAGTCTACACGGACTTCTTCTTGAAACCTTTTGTGAACCAAATTAATTCCTACCACAAAGACAGCACGGACACCATCCTCATGCTGGGGACCATCAACATGGAGCAAGATTACATCTTAGCCACCCTAGATGTAGAGGCCCTCTACACTTCAATCCCACAACAAGAGGAATGAGGTATTGAAACTCTTTCTGGATAAAAGAAATGACTCCGAAACCGTCCCTACAGACTTCATACTAGAATGTGTGAGACTTGCAATGACCGAAAAAAAAATTCTATTCAAAGACCAATTTTACAAACAAATCAAAGGGGTCAGCTTGGGGGCCACCTTTGCACCAGACATTGCCAACTTGTACATGGCACATACCGAAACTGAAAACGTCATGGCAGACAATAATCCCTACAGAAACAACATCAAGCTGTGGAAAAGGTACATCGACAATGTGCTCCTCATCTGGCAGGGGAACCAACAAGACCTAACTGCATTCCAGAAATGGCTCATTCTATGCAATCCTCACATCAACTTCACGATGCATTGGGACTTCCACGGGATTGACTTCCTAGACCTCCACATCTACAGATCAGGAGACCATCTACACACAGAACTATTTCGGAAACCTACAGACCGGAACACCTTACTACACTTTGGAAGCTATCACCCTCAAGGTCTGAAATATAACCTTCCCTACGGACAGTTCTTGAGAATTAGGAGGAATTGCACCAACCGTGACACATATGAGAAACACGCCACAGATCTACAAAACCGCCTTCTCAACAGAGGCTACCCGAGGAAATCCGTGAAACACGCAAGCAAACGATCAGCAAACACGGACCGTACTATCTGCCTCACCAAAACCACCAAAAAAGAACTGGACAGACTGGTATGCGTGACAACCTACAGTCCCCTCAGCAATTTGATAAAAAAGACAATCAAGCAGCACTGGCCACTGATCAAGAACACTGTATCTCTCCAAATGTGCCCCTTTTTGCCTTCAAGAAAAACCGCAACATCAAAGAGTCACTTGTCCATACGTTTCTTGAAACTCCAAAACAACCCAATACTCTATGGAATTTACCAGCTGTCCAAGGACACTACCGATGTGGCAAATGCATGGCCTGCCAGTTCACCGAGACAACCAAAGTATTCACACAGAAAGAGATCTTGTGGACCTTACAGGATCACACAAACTGTAATACCAAACAAGTTATTTACACCATTGAATGCCCATGTGGACTTCTATACGTTGGGAAAACCATGAGAGCTGTGAAGACCCGAATTGGCGAGCACCGGTCTTGTATAAAAAAGAAGAACCACACCAACATGGATATAAAATGGTGTGTGTTACAGAAAGTGAACATCACGCGTAGAGGTGGAGACATTGACAAAACCCTGACCAGACTAGAACAGAAATGGGTCCACAAACTACGAACTGTCAAAGAAGGTTTGAACATAACTGCAGAGTGGAAGCATTTCCTGTAAAATATGGCGACAGTTTGTATGTCCTATGACAGAACACCCGTCTACAGCAATGTGATTTATACAATATGGCTGCAGATGCTCTCTGAGAAACCACATCCACCTTGCATCTGGCCAGACCTTCATACAGATCCTTTCCATTTTCTAAAAACAAAAATTTGCACTGTGTAACAATTTGTTTTTTGATTTTCTGTCAAATCTTTATTTAAAGTAATTACATCTGTAAATTGATATAAACCATTGATGTCATATACCTGTCATGAACAACATGTGGGTGTGAAGTAACACAGGCCTGATTCTATACTACATGACAGTTGACACCCAATGGGATTGACAGTGGCTGACATCATCATCATGCGCCACACCTTGCATGACTTGCATTTTGGCCCAACTGTCTGCCTGCATCAACTACAAACAGGCATTTAGGTAGTCACCCCACCACAGGGCCCCTGTTCTTTAACATGGCCCTGGCCTGCACTTAACACATTTGCATCCTCAACATCCGAGACGTCACACTGCTGCTTCAACGATCTTGGCAGCTGAATGCACTGACAATAGGTAAGCTTTACTTCACGCGGCTTCATGCACAGAAACTGGTAGGCCTACCCTCACTGTAAGGAATCTCTAAACAGCATGACTCTGCACATTTAAACACCCATAGCCCTTCATGCCACCTACACCATAGGATGCATGACACGTGTTGTGGCACCGTAATCCAGAACTTGCACAGCCCACATAGATCACGGTCCACCCTTCCCCCAGGACCGATGAGAAGGGGCACTCTTTTTAATCACATTGTATTAAATACAGATTTGCACTAAGTTTTCCGTGCTCTTTATAAATGGCATTTTGTTATTCCACAGAAGCCCTTTTTATCCCATTTAAGCGCATTCCACATTTAGTGGGACCACCACTAGGTCTACTCTCACCAAATCTGCTAAGACCTACACCACCACCTCTCTAGTCACACACTAACTATGGGCTAGAGAGGAACTGCACCCCTAGTGTGCCATTTAGTAATCCTACTTCCTCATCCCCTTACAGACGTGACCGCGCCTGTTGACAAGATGACGACTGCATCATAAAGAAGTGGATCCTTCCACCTCTTAATCTGAGCCCCTAAGCTCCTCGGATTCGGTAAGCACCGGCATCCGCCCTACATAGTATTCATAACTTTTCTCTGCTAGATCTTTGCTGACCACGTACATCCTGACATGTTCTTTGTCTGTTTCACTCCTACAGACCTCATAGGACCCTCCACTCGTAACAACACTCCTGTCCTGATGAAGGCCTACACCATTAGAGCTCAACTAGCTCCACGCAAAATGGCTGAAACACTGTCGTGTTGACATGTATTATATGTTGTTGTTCAACTCTTGATTGTGCCCACACTCTATGGGCCCCCCACCTGTTTATGATTCCACTGAATTCTCTAAGCTTCCTTCCCATGGAACGTATAGAGAATGAACAAACTGTACAAGTAGATGTCTCAAATATTGACTACTTGATCATTCGTACTTAGGTACTGCACTTTGTATGTCCTCAAATGTGAATGTCCTATGTTGTTTGAAAAATACCAGTGTATTACTACACCACTGCACTTCAAAATAAACCCTTTTGTGCAGAAGAACAGTTTCATAAGAATTCTGTGGCCACCCACACAAGGGGTCACCCACTCAGGGTGTAGCAGTGGTTACTCTTCAGCAGAGATTGACCTGACCTTGCTCATTCGTTTTTTGATATTATTGTACCAACCTGGGCAGAGCAAGGCAGTAACCAGGTACCCTTCAGAATACTACTATATTCAAAAGCAGCCAACCAATACAAAATATCAAGCTTAACCTCATCAGTACTTACTGCATCTTTGGGCATGCAGGGCCTTTTAGGACTGGAAGACCTAGCGGACTCTGGGAGAGAACCAGTTTCAAGAGACAACTTTTTCATTTCAGGGGCATGATTCAATTCCATTTCTCTGAGTCTGAGCTCTAGATGTTTTGTTTCAGTTTGAGCTTGGATTCTTGTAAATTCTAACTCCAGCCTCGTCTTTTCAAGTGAGACAGATTCAGGACATAGGCTTGGACCTGATGGGGTGCCAGTGGTCAAAGGTTGAGGCCTATGAGCAGGTAGAGGTGAGACAGGGCCTACATTCAGAGACTCTTCTGCCTCATCTAACTCATCCACAATATTAGAGCTGGGCTCTGACATATTATCTTCCTCATCAACATTTTCCACATTTGCTGCAGGTGTGGGGGTTTCAGACCCCCTCCTCGGACTTTGGTATTCTAACCACTTTTCTATCAATTCAACCTTTTTGCCTTTTACATTGAGATTCCTAGCTTTACACATATCTCTCAATTGATCAACAGTTAAAGTCACTAGGATCGCCTGTCTGTAGCTTTCCATATCAGTCATGATAAAAAATTACTTTACTAGTGTTGCTTATCCTTGTGAAGATTATTTGAACAAAAGTAAAAGTAGCACTCTAAATGTAACAAGTATACTTTATCCTCACCGCTGTACACCAGTGTTAGGCTGAATCACCTGCAGTACCCTTTGGGAACACTCCAGGCAATTAGGACTACATATGTAGGCACAATTTTACCTTTGGTACAAACCCGTACTACACAGTAAAGTGGTAGCGATGGCTGAGCAGCTAGACTTATCTCAAGAGTTTAAGTGAGCAGTAGAACAAGTTACACAAAGGAACAATAATACAGTGATTCAAATAGACACTTACTCAAGGTTTCTTGGTAAAAGAATATACATTTATTTACACATTGACTTAGAAAACATTACACTAGCAGAAGCAGCTCAATATCACACACTAATAAACCACAAAAATCCAACCGGGAAGTAAATGAACAAGTTTAGCTCCAAAATGAAATGGGAGCAAAATGGCACTTCAGATACTTAGAAAAGGGAGGAAAAGACAAGGTTATGAGAATAGACAGCCCAAATACACTCATAGGCAGGTCAAAGGGTTTCAGTTAAATACAACCAGCAATTCCTCTCAACAGGCCTGGGCCAAAGTCAATGGTTCAGAGTCTTTTGTATAGGATAGCACAGTTCTGGTAAATAACAGTTAAGTCTTTGCCACAGATTTTTAAAGGATTTGGCAAGGTGAAAAGTTTGATGAATATCTAGAGAAGGACGAACCTTTGAAGTTGAGAAATGTTTCACACACTTTCTCGATGGCCGAAAAGGTTTCTGGACCGCGTTTGCACAGTACCTTTTTAAATGAAGAAAGCTGTAGCTGAGGCAGTTCCTGGCAGGTCAAGCAGGTCTCGCAGTTCCTGAGCTTCAGTCATGGGGACAAGAAGGAGGATGTCGGGAGGTTCCTGCACTGCCCAGGGATGAGGCCAAAAGCTGTAGCAAGAGATTTTAAGGTTGGAGTGTCTTAAAGTCCCCCTGGTTTCCTTCCCTCTGGCTGTCTGGTTTTCAACAGCACTCTGATGAAAATTCGACCGGAATAGGACGGTGTTCAGGTGGCTTGCGAGTTGGTTGTTCCCACCAAACTCAAGGGAACAAGTTAACCTTGAAGGGCTTATCTGTCTATTGGAGTTTCAGGCAATTCGGACCTGCAGCAGGGCTTCACCGGTCGTCTAGGAGTTGCAGCAGCCCTCTTCCTTCAGCTCGTCTTCGGTTCTTTCGTTCCAGTGGTTGACTCTGCTTTCCAAGTCCCAGAGACCTGCTTTTAAACAGTTTTCTACCATTCATTCAGCCTGGCTGTCACTCGCTCAGCAGCGTGGCTGTCCTTGCTGGACAGTCACCCAGCAAATCACACCAGAGTGCATTCAGGTCTCCTAGGAGACTAAGCACAGGGAGTTTCGGGCACCTCCTTCACATCCTCTCCACCCCAGACACTCTGGCACCAGAGGAGGGCTTCAGTAAAGAAGCCCGCCAAAGGGCACGAGCAAAAGGACCAAACCCGGTGTGGCGCGCAGAGTTAAACACAAGAAGGACTTTTCCTAAAAGAAATGGTGAAAAACGTTGACCGGTGTCTTTTTAAACAGATAGGTCAGGGCGCCATATTGAAAAACATCGCTACCCTTGATTTTGGGCTACCGTTGTTAGTGGTCGCGAAAAACACGGTAGTTGATCTTAACCACTGCCACCCGCCATTTAAAATAGGAAAAGGTAACATTCTACTGTTACATGAGTGTTTTGACTCAGGGGAAGCTAAGCAACCCCTCCAGCCAGCACTCTATAGTAAGAAAGGGTGTGCTGGGTCAGCAAATTTAAAGAGACTAGTAAAGTCATTTTAGCTTTATATGTCCTGAGAGACATTAGTCATTCTCAGGGAAGGTATTTAAACCTTTGGGGAGTCTGAAAAGACACCTCTGTGTCACTGCACTGAAGGTGCTGTGTGACACACAGAAAAAGATGATGCCACTGGAGTTGTTTTAAAACTCCATAACCAAAGAACACAAAAGTAAAACACACACAAAATGCATGGAAGAGTGGGAAAAAAGGCTCACACTCTTCCCAGGTAAAAAATTAAATCCCAGAAATCCAGCAAAGTTGCTTGGGGTCTCAAAAGGTGTGGGAAATTAGCACATTCTTGAGAATTCTCCCTAACAGAGCCCTCTTTCACTAGGGATATCTCTGGATTAGGCTGGTAGGTTTTTCCCCCTAATAGGGTCTTCCTTGGGCTGAATGCACTCTCCCTACTAGGGTTGTCAAGAGTTAGAAAGTGTCATGACCCACATCCGAAAACCCCTCTGGCAAGCCCATGGGCCAGGAGAGGTCTTGGCTCGGGTCTCCAATAAGCCTTGGCATCCACTTCCTAGGCCCTCTTGGAGCCAGTCCTGGGGCTGTCCTCTCACAGAGAGACCCAGAAACTGGCCAGCTACACCCAGTGGCCTTCTGGTCAAAAAGATTCTCACCTCTGGAGATTAATTAGGCCATCACTGACAAAGAACTCTTGGCTATCAAGTCCGCCTTTAAGGCCTGGCGGCACTACATTCTGGGGGCCAGACACACCATTACAGTTATCACGGACCACCGAAACCTGCAATATCTTAAAACATCCAAAGCCCAGTCCTCGCGCCAAGTATGGGCACTGATGACATAGTATATACAACTCCAGACCCACTACCCATTATACCTGAAGACAAATTCTTGGGCATCACGACAGCCTTAACTCACGCAGAACAAAAACGAGATTCAACAGACTATGAATCCTGATACTTTCCTTGCATGGCAAGCGCAAGGAGAACAATATTCCATCAAAGACCACTTACCCTTTTTTAGGGATCGTCTGTATGTACCCACGAAGGAGTTACAACAACATATAATTTCAGGTTATCACGATTCACTGATCGAAGGGCATCCTGGGATCACCAAGACTCTAGCTAAGGTGAAACAGAACTTCTGGTGGCCTGCCTGGCGTAAAGACATCATCCAATATATTCAGTCCTGTGGAGTCTGCGCACAAAATAAGTCGCAAAAACAAAAACCATCTGGTCTCCTACAACCATTAGACATTCCTCCCACTCCATGGCACACTCTTTCCCTCGACTTCATCACTGACTTACCTCCCAGTCAAGGGTTTAACACCATTCTTGTAGTCGTGGATTTATTCTCAAAGATGGCACACTTTATTCCGCTCAAAGGCCTCCCAGACACATCCACTTTAGCCAAAGTGTTCTTGGAAGGTATTGTTAAACTACATGGCTTCCCATCAGTGCTGGTCTCCGATCGAGGTAGCCAGTTCGTCTCCAACTTCTGGAGAAAGTGTTGTGCAATGGCGCAGATTGACGTCCGGCTATCTACCAGCCATCATCCCCAAACGGACGGTCAAACCGAGATGACCAATCAGACTCTCGTGCAGTATTTACAGTGCATGCTGCACCATGAACAAAGACACTGGAAAGACTTACTATGGCTAGCCGAGTATGCATATAACAGTTCCTTGCATTCAAGTTCGAGACAGACACCCTTTTATACCCTTTATGGTAGACACCCACGTACCTCTGAACTGGATCTCCCAGCCGGTTTGGAAATGCAAGCAGTGAAAACTCTTCACACCGCCATCACTCAGGCTTTCAAAAAAGGCCAAAGAACATCTTATTCTTGCCAAAGAAAAGCAAAAGAAATTTGCTGACCAACACCGGAAGAAGGCCCCTGACTATCAGGTAGGAGACAAGGTTTGATTGGCCGCTAAATTCATACCCATCAAGGGAACTCGCACCTTTCAACCCATGTACTTAGGGCCTTATACCATCAAGGCAATTATCAACCCATCGGCCGTCAAACTAGATTTACCACCTAACCTACAAATCCATCCGGTATTTCATGTGTCCCTTTTAAAGCCAATGCAGCTCGGTACACGGATCGGGACACCACCAAAGCCCGTACTTGTTGACGGAGAACCAGAATTCGAAGTCAGAGCTAGAGATTCTAAGTATTCTAGAGGCAAGCTATACTATCTAATCGATTGGAAGGGATTTGGACCTCAAGATAGATCCTGGGAACCCTGTGAGAACATTCATGCACCACGTCGGATCAGAAAATATCATCGAATCTTCCCAACTAAACCTGGGCCGGACAGAAGAAATGCCATGGGAGGGGCCTTGGAGTGCTGTCACGACCCACAACCGAAAACCCCTCTGGCAAGCCCATGGGCCAGGAGAGGTCTTGGCTCGGGTCTCCAATAAGCCTTGGCATCCATTTCCTAGGCCCTCTTGGAGCCAGTCCTGGCACCTATGGTGCCAGGCTCATACACAGTGAAGACATGTGCTTGGGGAACTACTTTATTTTGAAGCTGCCAGCCAACATGGAGGCATCCACATTGCTTGGCTCCTAGGAACCAAGCTATGCGGTATAGTGTTTTGGGTGGGGTAGCCTAGGGACCACTTTACCTGGACTACTTTCTTGAAACTATTTAAACCACACCCGACTTGGATAACATGCTTCGCGTTACTTTACAATCTTGCAACGTGAAGTTCACCGTGTCCAGCTATACCCGCGAACCTCGGAGAAGCAGCACCTGTAAGGAGACAAAAGGAACATTGTTAGCAGCAGCATCTTACCTGCAATCTTCATCTTTTGCTGCCCACAGCTCCTGCGAACAGCTTCCTAGGATCAGCGCGTCTCCCGGACCGACGGATCTGAAAAAAGGAAAGAAACAAGGTATTAGAGACATTACAACATTACGAACTGTGCCGAAAGGCTTACCCGGCAGGTCGCCCCTCTGCCAGCATCGCCTCAGAATTCCACACCCTGGGTGAACACTGTGATCTATGAGAAAAGAAAAGAAAACAGGTTAGCAAAGGCAAGGCATCACTGCGCTGCGCATAGCGCCTACTTACCGCATCATAGCGCCCATCACGCGCCATCATTTATTGGCGAGACCCAACTCAGCCAATGCACCACACTAAACCTCTGCATATCTAAGGAAGAGAAAGAGACATTATTAAACCAAGAAAGGCATGCAGGAATAACAGCACTATACAACAGCAATAAGACCTACCTGAAAGACATCAAACAGGCCGGTGTCAGTGAAGTAACTAGATCGCATCCACCCACAAAGGACAACGCGCCCCTGCCAAGAAGGCAGGACGGAGAGCACACCTAATTCAACAATAAGGTGAGGAGAGGCCCCAGAGGGGCTGAAGGCATACGGGGTGGTGGGAGGCTAATTACCTCAGTTGGCCAGTCTTGAACATAGCCCTCCTGTATTTCAGGCAGAACCTCCCCCACAGGCCACATCTGGGAACCGCTGAGAAGGATACCAGTGTCCAATACTGCTGGGTGGCGTCCCCGTGGATACAAGGTGAGCGTAACAGAAGGCTTTTTTGTACTCATGGTCTCACTGCTTCCACAAAGGCCTGGATTAGACAAATGTTAGCAACATTTTTTAATTAAGGCTGGTGGACACTCTATTCGACCATAGTCTGGGTTTGATAAGTATTAGCAAAACGTGTTTATTTTGGCTGGTGTCCTTGCTAGTTCCATCACAGTCTATGGAACAGTTCTCAGCTAACTTAATTTCTCACTGTTTTAGGGATCTAAATGTGTAGCTTCTGCCTCTCTTTGGGCCCCCTATCCTCTTAACCTGCCATCTCCTAAACTCTAGCTCCACTGGCTAAGCCAACTTCTTTTCACACTCTCTGTCTCTCGTTTACCCCATAACTCATATTCTGTTTCTTGGTTCTGGTCCTTCTAAGCTCACTCTCACTCTCACTATCTCGCCTTCTTAGCTTGGCCAATACAGATTCTCACCTCCTGGCTTTCTTTCTCTCGCTTCCTACAATACAGCACCACTCTCTGAGAAAGCTGACCCATTCGACTTTTATACCATGGCTGATAGAGTGATTGGCTCAATAAAGGGTCTCTTTTGTGGGTTAGTTTCCTTTCTAGCTTTGTGGATCATGTCTGGCTTGATTGTTTCATCGCCTCATAATATTGCAGGCAGTGTTTATGCAATGTCATTGGGTAATCAAGTGCGTCGGGCAAAAATGCAGACATTGTAGTCCCAAAAGGAGAAGCGGGTCTGGGTTTGCTCATTCCTCTGCTCTGGAAAGAGGCAACACTGGTCAGCTGCCACGAGCCTTTCATAGTGGAAGCCATGCAGAGTACAATCCCAATGTGATTGCAAAAGACATATTTCTGCATGGATCTGGTACAGCTCCTTGTGGGGCCAACTCCCCACGGCCGGTTCCCTGAATTGTTTGCAGCATTTGTATGAGGGGTTGGGGCAGACAAGCCCATTATACTCCCCATCTAGGACTCCCACCCCTTCCCTAACCTAAAATATTTGTAAACAAATATTCTCTAACTTTGCCCCCAATAGAAATGCTGCTAACAAATGCGGCAAATCGGTCGTGAAAAAATGTGGGGGAACGGTCACGGTGTGTTGGGTTGGTACCATAAATTGTGATATGGTGTTGGAGTATGTATTATGTGCATCTGCTTAGCTCTATATACAATGTAAGCATTTTAACGATCACGGCATGCAGTTCAAATTTAATAAATGCATCCACACAAAACATATATATATATATATATATATATATATATATATATATATATATATATATATATATATATATATATATATACTGTAATATTCCATTTGAGCCAAGTCACACATTCCACAACACCACTTAATAACCATTGCTGGAAGTACACCCCCAGTTCAGAGCCACATCAGCAAGGCATTGTGGGTATGCAACGGAATTCAAATTAGGTCAAAAGCAAGCTGTTTGCTCTAGAAAATTGCCTTTGTCTAACAGGGCAGTGCAACCTTACACATGGCTTAATCAATCCAAGACAGACATTTCTCAAGACTACAGAAGACTACATACCCGGTTTCACCATTATTAGGGATCTTTAGTGTAGTATAGCTTGACAGTCTTGTGGTTGGAGCGTTGGGGCATGTTTAAACATTGTGTTTATTAACATGAATAACACAAACTCTTACGCACCCTCTTACAACACACACTCCTACAACATGCACTTATATAATAAGCACTCCCACAACATGTTGCCCTACCACACGGTTCTATGTTCGTGTGCCGATTTGTTTCATTCCAGTGGAATTTTTCCAGACAAAATCCCATCGAAAAAACCCATTGATTTTTTTCTTTTTTCTTTTTCTATTGGGGTACTCCCTCAAATCCCCTTCCCTACTTTTTATGACCTAGCCCAACCCCCTCCATAACCCTTTTATACCTTTACCCCCCTATAGGTCAATGAGTTTTTTCGATGGAATTTTGGGATGAACAATTCCATTAAAAAAGTCAGCAAAACGACTGTATACGCTACCACACACACTCCTATGACACATGTTCCTACAACACATGGTCCTATGACACACTCCTATAAACATACGCTTATGACGTGAGCCCCTACGACATGCACTGCTATTACTCACACTCTTATGACACAAACTGTTATCACCCACACTCCGGGCACATCCTCCTATAACACATGTACCTACAGCACTGCCCACAATGTGCCTATTCGTGTGTGCCAAAGAATCTTGCTCTGCTACCCTACCAATCTCCCAAGATTCCAAGCTAAAAAGTATTGGACAAATGGACTAAATAAGATTTTCAGTTTATAAACGGACTAAATAAGAATTTCAATTTACAATATCGATAATGTTTTTGTAAAAATCATTTTCTTTTGATTATATACAAAATAACAAAGTATTCAACCCCTTCTTGACCTCTTGCAGGTAGGGCAATTTAAAGCGCTGCTAGATGCCAAAGAAAAATGTTGAGCCCCATCACTTATTTTTTTACAAATTAAGCACTGGATGCAGGTCCAATATGTGTGCTCTGTAAAGCGCTTTGGATAAAGGCGCTATATAAATAACACATCATTATCATTATATATTGTGTTCACTTCAGTCCTCAGGAAATATTACAAACATCCCAGATAATGTCTGCATTTTTGTATATAACATCTAGGTTCGTGGGAGTGAAATGCTGGCCATGATGCCGCCACCGCCTTCATTTACGCTTGTCTGAGATGTTACATGACAATTATAGGGATGCGTTTCCTGAAATCTGTTTGGCCCACCCCTTTCCTCTTCTCCGCCTATCATCACTCTTGCATAGACGATTGAGACGCGGCAGTTTAATGCCTGGATTAACATTAATTTAAGTAAATGAGTCATTGTTCTTTTGGTGGTCGGGCATTTATTAAACACGGTTTCCTTGCCAACATTCAGCCTGGTAATAGATGTGTTGCTGAGACGTGCAATTATACTCTGGGCAGCAGGCAGCCATTGTTTCCACAGACTGATGATAAACGTTAAACGCGCGTTGACGTCAGGGCTGTGTCTGAAGAGGTGATTAGTGGCTGCCTCCATGATTAGCATTTCCTATTTTGATTTCTTATTCCTGTAGCGCACAGGCAATCGTGGTGGCTTATGCACGTTTTGCTGCCAGAGGGGTTGAAGAACTCATTCGGTAAAGACCTGCTGGCCCCAGTAAATTGCCCCTTTGTTGAACTTTAAAATCGGCAGCAAGGAGGCCGCATCAGGATCTGAAAGCAGGTCCAGAGGCGGGTGGCACTGCCCCTTCATCCCCAGAACTCTGCCACCGACAATCAGCATAATTATGAAAGAATTGATTCCGGGGAAATCTACCGAGCTTGATGACTCATAATTGGTTGGCAAAATGTTAAACTGCAATCTGTGATGATGGAGCTTAAACTGATCTCGCCTCTGCAACCAGGACAGATTGACAACTGGAGAAGCTTTTGAAATACTGGCGGCCTCCAAGCATTTCTGGATAGACACCGACACCCACATCACAGACTTCTTGCCCTTCGTCCTCTGTTGTGACACAGATGGGTCGGTTGATCCAGCGCATACCTCGAGGCGCTCGGTCGGGCCAGTCCTTTCGTGGGGCACATTGAAATCACCAGAACCAACTACAGTTATGGGTGAGGGACTCCCCACCTCTTTCCACTGATCCTTGTTTCCGGGTCACCGTTCACAGTGCTAAGGGTTCCTCATGCACAAGAGACCAGTGTCACCCACATCAATGCAAACATCCTTCAGGCGTCTTCAAACCGACTTTCAGACATTGTCCCTCTCCTGTGCCTCTCAGAGCCTCTCTGGATCTGGCCTCGCTCTGCATCTTGAACCATTTTCTGGGATAATGGAGCAAACCTTCCGTTCCAGAAAAGCCTCAGCTGGGGTAACCCCTGTCAGCGTGTGCAGCATCGTCCTACATGCCACCAAAAAGCATGTGAGTGCCTCTTCCAGGCACTGTTCCTTGTCCTCAGCAAGGTGAAAAGCCTTGTTGGGTGTCTGCACGAACCCCTTCTCTGTTGGCTCTTGGCCAGCATGGCATGATGCGCCGGTGTGCAACCCCGTAGAACTGCACAAACCTTGCAAACGCTTAAAGGCATGACCCGGTAAAAAATGTTATTGTCCCTACGGGTCGGCCATGTTTTTTTAAGCCTAAGTGGCTCGATTTTAGAAAAGTCCATTAAACGGACGTGAAAACAGGCACCTGGGCGCTGCCATTTTGTGATAATCCTGTCATTTCCCCCATCGCCCTGGCTGACCTGCTTTTGCGGCACTAAATCAAATCCCCCGCCCCTGAGCCTGTCATCAGCAGACGCGTACCGCCCATTTCCCAACGCCAAAGCACGTTTCGTGTCAACAATCGCTGCGCCTCAGCTAATGACGTGTCGCCATGGAAATGGCAGGACGCCTCTTTCCTCAATAAGTATAAACAGACCGTTTCACAACATACAGCAGCAGATTTTCGATTCCATTCCTCTCTCTGTGTTACTTTGAGTATTCTGTGACCCGTTTCTGGTGAGTTTGTTGGTCGTGCAGGTGTCACAATGTACATCCTCAGTGGCCATGGAGAAACTAGGATTTATAAAATCAGTGCAAGATCTACAATCAAGGGGAATGGACATCGAACTCATAGCCACTGACAGACACGTTTCAATTGCCAAGACAATGAGAGAGCAGTTCCCAAATATTAATCATCAATTTGACGTATGGCATCTTGCTAAATCAATCAGTAAGAAAATCTCGCCTGCAGGAAAAAAGAAAGGTTTTGAAAGTATTTTGCAGTGGTCCCAGTCTATCACAAACCATCTTTGGTGGAGCTCAAAAACTTGTGAAGGGTCAGTGGAAATACTGCTTGAAAAATGGCGGTCACTGATGCACCACTGTACCAACGTTCACCGCTGGTCAAAAAACCAACATTTCAACCAATGTGAACATGGGCCATTGCCCCCAGAGGAGGCAAGGAAGAAGAAGTGGTTGATTCCATCTTCACCGATACACAAAGCCATTGAGAAGATTGTTTTCGACAAAACTCTATCAAAAGATTTGAGAGGACTGACAGAATTCTGTCACACAGGAGGTTTGGAGGTGTTCCACAATATGTGCCTCAATTACAGACCAAAGCGCTTGCATTTTAGCTATCGGGGCATGAAACATCGCACTCTACTAGCGGTCTTGGCCCATAACAGCAATGTCGGACGTGAACAATCTAGGACTAGGGGTAAAGTAAGGATGCCTCGCTACAATAAGCGCTTTTCAAAACGAATGAAGCAATGGGTGATCCAACCAGTCTATGATGAAATGCAGTTCGACTTTGTGAAAGGCCTTATTGTTGCTGTGTTAGAGAAGCACAGATATGGAATTTTGGACGTTTCTGTGCAGAGCAGTGATGCGTTGCCACCGAACATTGCAACTGTGCCATGTCCACCCAAAGGGGAGCTAGTTGTGAGGTACAAATCCCGGTTTAAATAATTACAACACGATTGTCTTTTTGTAAATAAATGTTACTGTACAGTGTACCTGGAACCCTAACCCCTACCTTCACCATCATGGGTGGCGAAGAAGCTGACCATTGTCTGAATATTGCTGACCATGTCTATATGTCTATAATTGCAATACGATTGTCTTTTTGTAAATAAATGTTATTGTACAGTGTACCTGGAACCCTACCCCTACCTTCACCATCATGGGTGGCGAACAAGCTGACCATTGTCTGAATATTGCTGACCATGTCTATATGTCTATAATTGCAATACGATTGTCTTTTTGTAAATAAATGTTATTGTACAGTGTACCTGGAACCCTAACCCCTACCTTCACCATCATGGGTGGCGAAATTGCTGAGTGTCATCTTTGAATTCTCTCTCTATTCACCTCATATATGTGTATGTATATATTTTTCTCATGTCTCATCTCATGTAAATGTAAATGCTGCGCACTGTTGCACACTGTTATTGGAGGGGAGGCTTGCGTATTGCAAACAATAAAACAAACAAACAATAAATCTCACTTTTAACTGAACTCCTCTGGTACTCTATACTTTCCCTGACCTTCATCCAAAAATTAAATGTCTCCATAGTTATGATTCTTTGGGGCTGCAAAGCTCGCAGACAACAGGGACAAAATTGGGGGCCTTAGAACGCGCCAAGCGGGCCGTAGCATTTGGGAGAGAAGCCAGTTCGCATTTTCACATTGAGACGCACTACAAAGATGGATTCGAAACTTCAAGTTCTCACAGATGCCTTTACTACGGGATGTTGCAAATAAAGAATGCGAAGGACAGCGGCTTTGATTTCCAGCTCGCGGCCAGAAGAGGCCCACAAGTCGCACTGGAAGTATAAGGTTGTATTGTTTCTTGACCTTGAGACAGGGACCATGCCAAAAGAACTTCATATGAAGGGGGTGTGCAATAACGTAAGAGACGATAAGGCAGAAAATTCTGAAACTAGACCGAGTTTCATGTTAGTTCAGTATACGAAAAATTGTTGTCAAGAGCACAGTCGGATTTACAGACTGCATTACGCAGAGGCCCAATAGAAATTTCAAATATAATGTGAGTAAATCTTTAGACGCTTTTATACCGGAATGAAGAATTAATGAATGGATGCATGAATAAATGAATGAATGAAGAGCTAGGAAAAGAAAGGGAAACGTGTTTGTAGTGGCCACATGGGCATGCAGGTCCACAGGTCTCAACTATCTCGTTCCTTGGCCCAGCCACTCTTCCCTGCACTGCCTACCTGCACTACGGGACTGTCTCTGTATCCTTCAGCCCCTTCTCCCGGCACTTACCTTGCACTTGCCACCAGCTGGTCCTATTATTTATCTTGTATTCTACTAACCATGTACAGCACTTTTGCCCCCCTCTCCCCTTCCCCTTGCGCGATCTGAATGACACCTGGCCTAGTAGTATCGTTGTCTGTCTCCCCTTGTTCCCCCCCTGCCTCGTCGCGCCTTGAAACACTTGTGTATAGGCGCGTTACACATGCCATATCATATATCATATCATTACACAGGCATGTAGACAAACAGTCGTTTCTCATTGTGTGTTGGCCTTGATTTATCTCGTTACTTTTCGCATTGATTTTAGAGACGAACATACTCCATTGAACTATCCTTGCAAGCAAATAGTTTCTGATCGGCCGTAATAAATAAAATGAGTAGTATTAATAAAGTTCGGCTAGCGAGACTAATTATAATTTTTTTGTTTTCATAACAGGTATTTGATCCCATTCTGCCACTGCCATCTGTTTGAGACACCGGCGGATGGATTCTTCAGCAGACACCTGCAGCTTCGTGTCAACAACTGGAGCACGATCACGTTATTATGGGACGATCGCCAAGGGCCCACATGCCCTTACGCTGTACTAGTGGCTAGAAGCAACATATCAACCTTTACGCTGGACTAGTGCCTAGTTGATGGAACAGCCTTGCGGTTCACCGTGCTTCCAAAGTGATTCTTTTTACGAAAATTAACACCCTGTGTAGCATAAAGGAACAGCGCGTGACTCAAGATGAAACGGAACAGTTATTGCGGATACAGATAAAAGAAAATAAATGGCTTTCGGAGTTCATATGGCAATTGCTGAATATTCTCTAAACATTTAATGTCAAATAAATGTACTTTACCAAATGTACCATGTTGCTGTTTCATTTTAAAGTACAGTTTCATATTCCGAATTGTGGCGCGCTGTGTTGTGAGTTGATCTGTGTTGGTTTCCGGGTTCTGTGTGGAGTCGCGCAGAAGGCGACTGGGCGCGTTTGCCTACGCAGCACAGGAACGTCACGGAGAGAGGCGGGGAATATGAATGTTTTGATAATGTCAGGCTCAGGGGCAGGGGATTTGATTTAGTGCCGCAAAAGCAGGTCAGCCAGGGCGATGGGAGAAATGATAGGATTATCACAAAATGGCAGCGCCCAGGTGCCTGTTTTCGCATGCGTTTAATGGACAAAAACTTGGGTAAGGTCCGTAGGAAAATTTTCTAAAATCGAGCCACTTACGCTTAAAAAAACATGGCCGACCCGTAGGGACAATAACATTTTTTACCGGATCATGCCTTTAACCCTGAAAGGAAGGGCCATTGTTGGACCTGATTGAATCCGGGATCCCATGTTCCACAAACAACTCCTCCAGAAATGGAATCACATCAGCCGCTGCTGTGGAGTCCACAAAGCACACAACAGGGCACTGCGAGAATTAATCTAATACCACGAGAAATTGCCTTGACTGCTGTACTGTGGCAACATCCAATCTGAAGGCGCTCCACGCCACTGTCGCTCTTTCCGGAGCTGATATGGGCAGCTCTTTGGACATGGGCCTCGCCGCTTGGCAACAGATGCAGCAGCTCACAGCCTCATCCACTTTGTTCCCTAGGTCTGAGATCCACACCTTCTCACAGAGCCATGCCTTGGTCTTGCTGTTCCCTTGGTATCTCACATGGGCTTGATCGGGCACCATTCCTTGCATCTCGAGCGGGATGACAAGTTGGGATCCTTGGAGGAGTATGCCTTCAAGGCCCACCAACAGCTCACCAAGCACCTTCCACAGTCCCTGAAAAACACCTGAGTTTCGGTGTCCTATGTTGAGTGACTGAGCAAAATGTCTTTCATTGGCAAGACTGCAGTTGCATCAGCAGGTCCTGAACGCCATCATCCTGGCGGGTTGCTTCTATGATGTCTCCCAGGGACATTGACTTTGGCACGACTGCCCTGGTGATCATGCCCATAAACCCTTCAGCATGCTTGTCCGCTTCATGATCCTCGGTGTCCAGCTGATACAGGTGCCGTGACAAGTAGTTGGCTTTGTTGTCGGCACCCACCCGAAAGAACAGCATCACCTCATATTCCTGGAGCTGCAGGAGCCAGCGCTCGAGCCTGATGGGGTGCCGGGGGGGTGACCCCATCATGATGGGAATCAGTGGCTTGTGATCGGTGAAAACAGTTGCTGGGTGCCTGTAAATGTATAGGTGGAAGTGCTGGCAGCCCAATAGAACCGCAAGTGCCTCTCTCTCGATTTGAGAATACCGTGTGTCAGTTAGGGCTTTGCTTGCATAGGACACCAGGCGCCTCTCTCCCAGGCTATCCACCTGTAGTAGCACAACTCCGAGCCTCAGCATACTGGCATCTACCACCAGCTCTCTGGCATTCAAAGGGGTAAAGTATTCCATTGACTTCTCTGCGACCAGGGCCGACTTTGGCAGCAAAGAACGCATCCTGTTCTGCCTGAACCTATTGCCAATTCTGATCTTTCTTCGTAAGGACTCTCATTGGCTCCAGCAGAGTGGCTAGGTTGGGGATAAACTGCCCACAGTAGTTCACCATCCCCAAGAAGCTCCTCAACTCCGACAGGGACACTGGGGCTGAGGCTTCCTTGATGTCTCTGACCTTTCGGGGATCTGGCCAGAGACTATTCTAATGGAACACAAAGATGAAGAAGTCTATGTGTGACCAGAGAAACCTACATTTTCTTTGGTTGAATGTCAGGCCATGTTGAGCTACTCTTTGGAGCACAGCTGTCGACCGCTTCATGTGCTCCTTGTGTGATGATGCAAATATGAGTAAATCATTCCTCACATTCAGGAATCCAGTGGGACCTGCCAACACACCCCTGACCGTATGTTTGAACACTTGCACAGAAGAGGACACTCCGAAGCTGAGCTGCAAGGTAACAATAAGCTCTAATGTCATTCAAAAGAAGACAATAGAGTTGGTAGCTTGTAGGGAAAGAGTTCCACATGCAATGAAACCATTGCCTAGAATCCACATGGAGCTGCACCTGGTGATATCCTGACTTCAGATCAATGGTCGAGAATACCTTGACCCCTTGGAGATCTGCCAGGAAGCCATCGAGGGTGGGTTTGGGGTGGCGTTCCCTCCTAATAGTCCTGTTGGGAGCCTCATGTTCACGCAGACTGATACCTTCTCTGGACACTTGGTTTTGGTAGCACTACAATGGGGGACACCCACGGTGTGCGGCCTTTTACCATCTCAATAATGTCTGCCTGCTCCAGCCACAATATGTCTTCCTCCATCTTCTTGTGCAAGGGAAATGGGATCCATAGGTGGCGTAGCACCACTGGCTTCACTGACTTGACCACATGCAGCCTCACCTCGTGTTCTAGTGGACAGCCTACCCTGTCGAAAAGCACCTGGAATTTCTCCACCAGGTCATCAATATTCAACATTTATACCATGAATGCGAAATGCACGAGGCTCAAGTCTTGCGCTGTCAAGCAGCTGAGCAGAGTATCCTTAGCGCCGGAGTCACACAGTACGTGGCTGGGACTGAAGCATGGTCCTGCACCACACACTTGCAGAACGCCCCTCCAGCAGGAGTTGCGTTACTCCTCCATACATGAAGTTCTGGATCCGCTGCAACACCAGCTTTGGAGCAGGACTCAGCTTGTGGAACTGCACTGAGGGCATGACATTCACGGACGATCCCATGTCTATGAGGACAGGCATGGATTTGGACAAAATGGATACTGAGCAGAGAGGTTATCATCATGATCCTTTGGCCCCAGGTAGATTGCTGTGACAAAGAACACTTCTACTATGTGAGCAGCCCCTTCCAGATGAGACAGCACTGACCCTCTGTCGTCATTGACCGTGGCCACCCTTCGTTGGCGGTGATGCGTCAGCAGTGGCTGCTTGGTAGTGCCACCTGCCTGGAGGCATGGCACAGCCTGGCAAAGTGAGTGGTTTTGCCACATCAGCCACAGGTTTGGCCAGCGGCTGGACATGCCTGGTAATGAGGTAACCAACCTCCACAGAATTCACAGGATTTCTGCTCCCATCCAGAGTCCTCGGCAACTCCTGGATCGCCCTTTGGTTGTTTCTGTTTCTCATCCTTGCAGGGCTTCTTGACACGATTGCATAAGCTATTTCTATGCCCCCCGACTTGGACGCCTCAACCATCTGTGCAGCCTTTGATGTCCCCAGCTCCTGTGACCGGCCGAATATCTGCTGCAATGGGATGTCTGGTTTTCTCAGGATTTGTCTTCTCCGAGAACGCACAGTCTTGGAAGGTCTGCACCCTGATTTCATTCTTCTCATCGTGCAACCTGAAAGATACTGCCAGGTGCCAAAGTCGTCCATGATATGAGTTCAGGGATTCCGTCTTATCTTGATGCACCTGTCGTAACTGAAACCTCTTGTAGTCTATATTCACACTGGGGTGAAAATATGTTTGCAGGACTCCCTTGGCTTCCTCATAAGAGTTGTCTCTCGGTTGCAGAGTCGTGAACATTTGGAGTACCTCACTGCCGGCATAGAACAGCAGCATTGCCCTCATGGCACCATCATCCGTTTCTTTCGCAGTCATGAAGAACATCTCAAGCTGCTACCTACCCACATGTCCCACCGTGGGCCCAGGATCGTTGGGGAGCCCGAGATATCAAATTCAGCCACCAGAAAGGTTTTGGCCACTGTGGCACAAGCACCCCTCACAGGGCCACCTGCCAGCACCTCCTCCACTCACCATGGATGCCTTTCCCCACATGGCAGTACGCCTGTTGTGAGGAGAAACATGAGGAGACATGTGCAGTCTGTGCTGAAGCCCTCGGGCTGACACAGGTGCAGCTGCCGGTTTGGACTGGCAATCAGCAAGGATCTGGCACCTGGAACTCGGTGCTGCCTTTCCCACAGTCCCATTGAGCGCTGGCTCCACCCGCCACCCACGGGGAGCGACCTGTTCACCACCGAATATGGGCAATCTTCCACTTCGGCGCGGGTGCACCGTCATAAAGACACATGGAGTGCTGGAGCACTCAATGAAAGACGAGATTCCTGTGGCAGGTTCCACTGCCGCCCACCTCGTTGCAAATGACCCAGAGACCGGTATTCGTTTTGCTGGACTCGCCCTGTGTGGGGGTGTGGTCCCATGTTATTTCCCAAAGGACGTCGGTGTCACCTGACAAGCAGGGACGTCCTACACTTATAATACCCACCCAAGCTACTTTCTATAGCTACATCCTTTCAAATTCAATTTTTGCTTTGGTCATGTGACTAATGATAAGCCAAATTACACAACAATGTAGTTGAATCCTTCACCTTTGTCAGTCTTTATCATTCATCATAGTCCATCTCCTTCGTCAGAGAGCTTTTCCTTAATCATTGTCTTTTTTCATTATAGTTTGTCTCCGTTGACAATCCTTCTCTTTACAGTTCTTCTCCTTAGTATGTCCGAAAGCAAAAAACCTCTCATTCATCACAGTCCTGTATAAAAGTCCTTCTTATTTGTTATAGTGCTTCATCAGAGTTCATCCTTCTCGCTCATCGTGGCCCTCTTTCGTTATAGACCATCTCCATCATAGAGTTTCTCCTTCATCACAGTCCTTCTCCTTAGTCCCAGCCCTTCTCCATCTTTAGAGTCTTTTTCATCATAGTTTCACTCCATTGACGATCCTTCTCCTCACAGTTCTACTCCTTTGTTGTCCCTCAGCACAGAACCTAACTTTCATCACAGTCCTACTCATTTATTGCATTGTCACATCACAGTCCTTCCTTCTTGTTCATCATGGCCTTCCTTCATTCTAAACTTTCTCCATCATAGTCCTTCTCCTTCGTCATAGCCCTTCTTCTTCATCACAGTCCATCTCCTTTACCATAGTCCTTATTTGTCACAGTCCCTCTCTATCATAAGGCCTTCATCACAGTCCTTATCCTTTGTTACAGTCCTTATCCTGGTCAGCCCTTCTTCTTTGCAGTCTTTATTCAAAATGGTCCTTCTCCTCCATCACAGTCCCTCTCATTCATCACAGTCCTTCTCCTTCAACACAGTCCTTCTGCTCCTTCAAAGTCCCCCTCCTTGGTTACTGGCTTCCTCTTTCATCAGAGTCATTCTCCTTTATCACAGTCCTTCTCTATTTTCCATCCTTTGTCACAATCCTTCTTCTTCGTGACAGTCCATCTCCTCATCACAGTCCATCTCCTTCATCTCTGTCTTTCTACTTCTTCAAAGTCCTTCTCCTTTGTCACCATCTTTGTCTTTCATCACAGGCCTTCACCTTCATTACAGTCATTCTCCTTCAACACAGTTCTTTTCTATTGTCCATCCTTTGTACCAATCCTTCTTCTTTATGACAGCCCATCTCCTTTGTCACTGTCCATCTCCCTCATCACAGTACTTCAGTGCAGTCCTACTTCTTCATTTGTCAGTCTTTCTCCTTCTTCATAGACAATCTCATTCGCCACAGTCCTTCTCTTTATCACAGTCTTTTTTCATCATAGTTTATCTCCATTGACAATCCTTCACCTCCCAGTTCTTCTCCTTTGTATATCTCTCAGCACAGAACCTCACCTTCATCACAGTCCTTAATCACAGTGCTTCTCTTTTGTTACAGTGCTTTATCACAATCCTTCCTTTTCGTTCGTCGTGGCCCTCCTTCATTATAGACCTTCTCCATCATAGTCATTCTCTTTCATCATATGCCTTCTCCTTCATCACAGTCCTTCTCCTTTAGCATAGTCCTCATTTGTCACAGTCCTTCTCTATCATAAGCCCTTTGTCACAGTCTTGATCCTCTGTCACAGTCCTTTTCCTGGTCAGCCCTTCTTCATTACAATCCTCCAACATCATAGTCCTTCACCAATGTTCATCCTTTCCAACATTCCTTCTCCTTCAACACAGTCATTCTGCTTCTTTAACGTCCTTCTTGTTTGTCACCATCTTCCTCTTTCATCACAGTCCATCTCCTTAGTCGTAGACCTTCCCATTCATTGTACTCCTTCTCCTTCATCACAGTGCCTCTCCCTCATTACTGTTTTGCTTTGTCACAGTCTTCCTTTGCTACAATCAACCTTTGGCACAGTCATTCTTCTGTTTTTCTGTGGTCCTTTTCTTAAATTAAAGTCCTTTTCCTTCACTGTATCCCTTCTCCACCACAGTCCTTTATCACAGCCTTTCCCCTTCATCAAAGCCCTTCTTCCTTGTCAGTCCTTCTCAGTCCTTCCTCATCACTGTCCTGCGCCATAGCCCTTCTCTTTTGTCATAGTCCTTTGTCACATTACTTCTCTTAAATCACTGTCCTTCATAACAGTCTGTTTCTGTAGCCAAAGTCCTTTAACTTTATCCCTGTCCGCTCCTTCACATCCCTTCATCATAGTTCTTCCCGTTCTACACAGCCCTCCTTCCTCAAAGCCCTTCTTCTTTTCATAGTCCTTCCTTCATCACTGTCCTTCTCTTTCATCACAGTCCTTATCCTTTACCAAAGTTCTTCTCTGTCATCAATGTACTTCTCCTTCATCACAGTTCTCCATCACAATCCTTCTCTTTTTGTCATAGGGGGTCATTCCGAGTTTGGAGGCAGCCATGGTGCTATTTGCACCATGGCTGCCTCCAAACCCGGATCTGGTCCGGGTAGGCAGAATGGGGATTTACCGGGACATTCCGACCTATGCAGACCCGGTAAGTCCCCATGCCGAATACCATTCCCCATTCCCATTCGAGCCCCCATAGGGCTCAATGGGAATGGGGAAGGCGCTAATAACGGGCCCGCAAATATTGGGCCAGTTATTTGCTCCCTGGTCCCCGCTAAGGACGTCTGGTCTGACCAGACGTTTTCAGAGGGTCCCGCTAGGGAACCTCAGAATAGGGCAGTAAGGGGTTACCGGCACCGGCATCCTTACCGGTGCCGGTAACACCTTGCCACCCACCTCGGAATGACCCCCATAGTCTTTCTCCCATATCATAGTCATTCTCTTTCATCACAGTCTTTCTCCTTCATATGTCCTTTGGCACCAACCTTCTCATTCATCATAGTCCTTTATCAAAGGTCTCCTTTGCTAGAGTCATGCCTCATAGTCCTTCCTTCTCCTTCATTACAATCCAACTCCATCATATTCCTTCTCCTTTGTCACAGTTTGTTTCCTTCATCATGGTCCTTTCCTTCATCACAGTCCTTCTCCTTCATCATAATCTTCATCCTTCACCACAGCTCTTCTTCATCACAGTCCCTCAACCTTGTCAGTCCTTCATCTCAGCCATTTACCTTTATCAGTCTTTTCACTGTCCTTCTCCTTCATCACTGTACTTCTTCTTCATCACAATCCTTCTCCTTTGTAAGAGTTCTTCTTCATCATAGTCCTTCTCCTTTTTTAGAGTCATATTCCTTCATTACTGTCCTTCCCCTTGTTCACAGTTCTTTCACGTCATAGTCCTCAGTCACTGTCCTTCTTCTTCGCTACAGTCATTCAGCACAGTTCTTCTCCTTTGTCATAGCCCTTCCTTGCTATAGTCCTTTCTCTGTACCACAGTCCTTCTTCTTCATCACAATCCTTCATCATAGCCCTCCTTATATACTGTTCTTCAACTTCACCACAGACCACTTCCTTCTTCACAGTCTATCGCTGCCCTTCATCATAGTCATCATAGTCATGTATCATAGTGGTTTTGCTTTGTCACAGCCATTCTCATGTATCATATTGTTGCTCTTTCATCATAGCTCTTCTCTTTATTGTACTTTTTTTGTTGCAGTCGATCTCTTATGTAACAGCCCCTAATCACATTCTTCTACCACCGTCCACCTACATTACAGTCATCCTTATTCAGAATTCTCCTTCATCACAGTCTTCCTTCGTCACAGTCCTCTTTCATGTTAATGCTATGTTATGTTAATTAGTACATGCATGGCAATAAGACCCAAAGGCATAAAAGCATGTAAATTCAATGGGGTACAAGAACGGTCATAACTGTGACCATATAAAGATAAATCTGAGCCGAAAAAACTTTCAATGTTTTTTTTATGAGGTAGACTAATGGAGGCATGGAGGAATTCAGCAAGAGATTTCCAGACGTGAGAACATCAAAGCTTTTGCCTTAAGCTAATTAATTTATATATGGAGGAGGTGTAGCTAGTGTCAGGAAAGTACGGCAGCCACTTGAACTCTAGTGTGCCTTCCCTGAATTTCATTCGAGAGTATACTGGTAACTAAAGTA
Source organism: Ambystoma mexicanum (assembly GCF_040938575.1). NCBI lineage: Eukaryota > Metazoa > Chordata > Amphibia > Caudata > Ambystomatidae > Ambystoma > Ambystoma mexicanum. Next base: position 661,104,591 of record NC_090939.1, read on the forward strand.
AGCATAGGAAAGTTGTTGAAACATGGTCTCTTTGTGTACACCTAGTGACAGTTTTAGCTATGCAAGTTTGAAGAATTTCAAGATGATGGAGCAGGTATTTTGGGGTTCCCACATAGATGACATTAGCGTAATATACTTTAGAGACCACTATGACTCTCGCAATAATGCCAAGATATTCGTCACACAGATATGGTTGAATTTGGTGAAAGAGCCTGATGTAGTAATTGGAAGATCTGATAATGTCATTAATTTTAAGATTCATCATGCGGGAACAATCACATATAATTCCGCAGGTTTATATTTTAGAGGCTAGGAGAAGTGGCTGAGACTCTATGGAGATGGTGGAAGGTATAGCTTAGCAGATTTCCCTTTCCTTGATGACTGAATCTTGATCTGCTCTGTTTTACTACAATTCAGGCTCAACCAGTTAGTTTTCACCTAGTTCGTAAAGTTGGAGAAAATGAGTTTGAGATGGAAATTGTCATGGCTGGGATTTCCTTTGAGCTTAAAATAAAAGTGTAAATAGTGTAGCAAAGAAACCCTACCTCGAGGGATTGAATCAGATTGTGAAAGGGCTATAAATATATATTAAATAGGAGTGACAAACAGGCTGACCCCTTATGAACTCGGAATAGAGCCACTGATGGTTGGGTGGTGAAACCAAGAATGTGACACAAATAGATCCATATAAAAGGTTTCAAATCAATGGATTTCCTTAGCTGACACCCTTGCGAAGGTACAAAGCCTTTGAAGAATAAGGTAATGATCAAGGGTGCCACAAGCAGACAACGGGTCAAGCAATATAAAAAAAGAGGCAGAACGTTGATCCATATTCAAGCGAGGCGGACTTATTGCTGTGTCCAGAACAGAAGCCTGATTGATGTTCACCCCATTATGAGCCGAATTTGATAAATGTTTGCAACTGTATAGTAACACGTTTCTCCAGTCTTTTTGTGCTGAAAGGCATGTCAGCAATTGGGCTACATTTACTGGGGACTTCCGGCTCTAGATTCGGTATCTTAAGAAGGGGTGTATCAAGGCCTGTTGGATGCAATTAGGAACAAATTCCTGTTTCCAAGGGCTTATTAATTATTTCAGTAATGAGGGGGGTGCGTTCAACAATGCAATCCTGAATAACTTTAATAGGAGAGGGATTGCTAGGGCAAGATGTGACATTCATTTTGGACACCAGTTTGATTGTGTCTATGTTGAAATGGGGTGAAAGTCAAAATTGTTTAGAGCAGGGGTCTCCAACCTTTATGTTAGCAGGAGCTACTGGTAGTTGAGGGCCAATAGGCCTGAGCTACTGGCATGAGTTACTGGGGTGCCAATATTCATGAGTATGGGAATTTGTGGCAAGTTTTTAGGGTAGGTTTATCTGCTCTTTATACAGAAAAGGAAAACATATGCATCCAGCATTATATAAAGAACTTCAAAAAGTTTGTATGATTTTTTAGGAGATTGCACAAGCAAAATAAATCAGAGAAGTTATCGTGGTTTAAAAGCAAAATCATCCACCATAGACAAAGGTCTGCTTTGTCAAAAAAAAAATCCACTGCCATTTTAGCTCATGCCCAATTCATGCAAATTTGAACACTGTGGCATGTTCATATGTCGTTTCACAGAATTAAGCCAAGAAAATGTAAGCCAAGCTCTAATTTCTTGACTACCTTTAAAGGTTTTTCATGTCAAAATAATGTGGTTGATTGAAAAAATTCAAATTGGGAACCCTCCCGTCCCCTGCACACTATAGTGTACTGTCCACAGACAGTCAATATTTCAATCAAAGTTAAACAGGAAAGAACATTCAATTGTATTCAATAACTGTATCAGTTTGTAGGGTTAAAGATATTTAATCAAAAAAGGAAATTCAAGTATAGGTTTTTTGATGATAATGGAAAAAGAAGACATCCAGAAGTTCAATATACTTGGCTGGCGTGTTTCGAGGTTTTCTCCTCTTCTTCCTGAGCCTAATTGAACTGAGGAGCATTAAAAATAAAGTTGAAATAAGGGAAAAGAAAAAATAAATTACACATAATTCCCATAAATATGTTTTTCATAACCATGAAATCCAGCATAACAAACAAAGTTATATTGCAGATGGTGAACTACAGTGAATAGCGTTGTGAGAGAAGGTAGATGCAGAAATAGAGAATAAATAGGACATCATAATTCCATATGTTATAAATTCAACTAGTATTTGCAGTGACCAGTGTCGTACTGGTTGAGACACAAAGTGTCTGAAGGGCACCCAGTGAGCACCAGTTCACAGATCAGTAATTTGCTAGGTGTAACCATGGCATAGTTCTCACTCATGTGTTTTGAAAGAAAAAAATGGCATATATCATTTACGCATTGTGGCAAAAGCATGCCATGCATCATCATATAAATACTGACTGAAGAGAATGCAATTAAAGTCAGTAGTCGACATAGAAAATAAGATATTAAAGACAGGGGCTAGAGTGAAAAAGTAAAAAATAACAAATTAAGAAATGAGAGTAACTATTCACATTCGGGGAAAGGGAAAGGAGGAATCTTTCTCTTAGTGCACGATAAATACATCTTCAAGTGGAGATGACGCAGGATAAATGTGCTCAGTAGATTCAATCTAGCTAGCCTTATCTGTGAGAAAATGAAAAATGTTATAAGGCTAAAAAGTAAAATAGGACAAACTGTTCACCTAACCAAGAAGCACTATGCTAATGTGGGTAAGGGAACAAGAAAATAAATAAACAGACTCACTCAAGTGTAGCCGGGCAAGTCGCATGAATATAAATTATTCGTTATTAACGTGTCATCGCACAAAGTGCCCAAAATAATCCTGCAGGTGCGTAGCCCAATGTGTAATCTTTGTGGGAAAAGACAGATGGGGACTCTTGTAAAGAATGCTACTAAATACATTGCGGGAGCCTGTCATCTATGGCTTATATGTCAAAATGTGTACCTTTCTCAGACGAATGTATCCCAAGGGATCAGCCCAGCGCTGCCCATGGCGGTTACTATGGTGATGGCTACCAGAGACCTCAGACAGTCTACCAAGTGCATGACGTTCATTGGTGTACATGAAATTTGTTCAATGTATTCACGATGATATCCAGCATCTGTGACGATCAAACAAAGGTTGATCACTACAATGTCAACTGGTATTATTTATAGTTACAGGATCAAGAGTGCACCTGTATATTCACAGCGTCTGCTGCGTCTAACGAGGCTGCAGTCCGAGACGCGTGGTGGTAACCATGTTAATGATGGCCGGCAGGATCAAATTGCACTCCGCCATCTTGGGTGAGTAATATAGACTGATGAATCAAGCATCAAGATTAAAGAAGTACTATAAACCCGAGTTATTACATAGGTTCCATTTTGTAGTGTGTACATAATTACAGACTTCAATACAATAAATGAAGGAGTTGTCATCTATATGTGCTGTGAAGCTAAAGAGGCAATCCTTCAAAGAATAAAAACATTGTAAAGAAATGATAAAAGATACAAGAAATATATATTAAGATGATGCTATGGATTAGCGTGGAGCGGGTGCCCTTTTACAAAGATCAGCATTCACATAACATGTGTTGTGTACTCAAGTACTCAGACACTTAGACTTAAAGTGACTAGGTGCAGATGAATTTCTTTTAGATGAAAGTCTAGTCAATCCAACCCAGTTAGTCATCTGCTAAGAACCACATGTTAATTTGTTTGAAGTGTCAAACTATGCGCATACATACAATAGACAGACTATATTATGTGATCCTTCTTGCAACTCATAAGGGTATAAAACAATTACAGTCTAGTCTTAATTGGCACCAGTGTCAGGGTGGTAGTTTGTGATGTATACTTATTCTGCAATTCCCACGCTCAGCATTATGGAAACTGTATTATTGTAACGCTCACCTGATTCCCGTAGAGGCGCCGGTCTTGACTGGGCGTATACCGTATCTTCAAAGGTGATGTGTAACACACGGCTGGCTCTTTGGGCTGGACCTCTGTGCACTGTATGTCTGACTCGAAGGGTAAGATGTCTGCAGATAGAAAATATGGGATTAATGAACTGGGTTATTGAATGTCTCTCTCTTCTTCCCTTTCTCTTCTCCTGTAGAACCCCAAAGGTTAACGCTCTCACCTTAGGTAAGTGAACGCCGTGCTCTCCATCTGCCTCGGGGCAGGGTGCTGTAACCAGTTTCTTCACTGGATAAGGGGAGCAGGCCTCTTGACTTTAGAGGACTGCTGTCCGTCGTTTACTGCACGAACGGTAAGTTTCGAGTAATTCTAATGTCTTTAAAAGTCTTTAGTAATGATGTCTCTTGTTTTGCAGGGTTCCGGCGATGGCGGATGACGGGCTGAAGTGAGTTGAAGATGGAGCCCGTGTGATGAATAGAAGCGCCTGGAAGCACGTAAGTAAGCGCTTGTTGCCTGCTTCACGATGCGCTCTAACTGTCTTTTTATTTTGCAGGTACAAGTTCGGAGCGGCTGCAGGGTGCCGGAATACCCACTGGGTTAGATGTGGAAAGGAGTAATGGCACGTGAGTATTAAAGTTCCCCAATGTCTTTAAACGCACCTTGTTTTGTCTTTCAGGTGCGGGATGCAGTGCCGAAGGCCTCCGGAACGTGCGAAGAGTTGGTAAGCTTTTGTCTTTCAGATGCCGGAATGCAGTGCGAAGACCTCCGGAGCGCACGAAGAGTAGGTAAGCCTTTGTCTTTCAGCGCGAGGCGTTGGTGACAGCCGATGGACCAGGTAAGTGAAGCGCTGACACTGAAGACCGTAATGCTAACCTGTTCTTTCTTGTCTTTATAGGTGTTGCTGAAGACTGGATTCAGGATGGTAAGCCTTTTTCCTTAGGCCCAGGATCAGATGCAGAAGACATGATGAGCGTTCTGCTGCAGAGGATGCAGAATAACGCAAAGCAAGATTCATCCATCGGGTGTGGTTTAAATAGCCTCCTGTAGTGCTTAGGTGTCTCCTTCCACAGCCACGCCTAGGTAAGAAAAGAGTTCCTGCTTTCCAGAAGAGTTCCAGTGTTCTGAACCTAGGGAGTGGCTCCTGCCCCACCCAACAGGAAAAGTAGTTCCAAACAGAAGAGGATCAGAGGCTCAACTGGCAGGCAAGTAAGCAGCATGGTCTGCTGCAGGTAAATCCACCCAAGCATTATGAGCCCGGCGCTTCCAGCGCTGGGACTGGGCATATTTATGAGCCTGGTGCCACTGGCGCCAGGACTGGGTCCAAAAGGTCCCAATTGGGACTGGTTGGCACTCGGAACCTGGGTTATGGATCTGCTTCCAAGGGAGTTGGGAAAACCCTGACCTTTTGGAAGCAGAGATCATGACAATTATTTTTACAGCTTGCACGGTTATGTATGGGGAAAGATACAAAGATGTTTCAAGCAAAACATGCTCATAGTGATTGTCATGTCCATAGAGTAGACCTGCGACATGTGAGAGTATAAAAAAGTTCAATATGGGTCGAATGAAGCATCTCTGTGAAAATTCTTCATTGAGCCCTCTAGGGCTAAGGGTGTCCAAGCAGTGGATCCAGTATTTTTCCCGTCTTGATAGAATAGATTGGTAATCACCTCCTCTATGGGGGCGTTTCACCACTTCCAAAATTTTAAATTTAAGTTGTGCTACGGAGTGATGATTTTCCAGAAAGTGTCTTGCCAGTGGTGATCTAGTGTTTTTACATATGATGGTCGACTTGTGTTCGGTCCATCTCTCCTTCACAGGTCTGGTCGTTTGACCTACATATAATAGTCCACACAGGCATTTGATGGAGTAGACTACTCCAGGTGTGAGGCATGTTGCATAATCTCTCAATTTATTTTTTTTCCCAGTATGCAGGTGGTTGATGGAATCACCTTTCACCATGTTGTTAAGGGCAAACAATTCAGGCACGGGAATGTGCCCTTCTTCTTTGTACTGAGGTAAAGCTGTTTTTCTTTAGGTGGTCTTCTGCCCTAACCAGTTTATCCCTCAGATTGCAGCCTCTCTTGAACGCCATCATTGGTGCTTTAGGGAATAGTTTGTGTATTGTTGGATCATTTTGAAGTATCCCTCTGTGTTTTTTAATTGCCTTGCTGATCTGGAAGCTTTGACGAGAACATTTGGATATATATAAGAGGGGCAGTTCCTTGTCTTTCTCTTTTACGGTCAACAGTTGTTCCTTAGTCCTTTGGTCTGATCTTTCCTTCGCTTCTCTCAGTATATATTCTGGGTACCCCCTCGATGAATATGTATCAATGAGTTTTGAGCATTCCATATCTAACCCTGCTGGGTCTGATATAATCCTTTTTAGTCTTAACATCTGACTAAAGGGAAGGCTCTTGAACATTGCCTTCGGATGAAAACTCGTAAAGTGAAGAAGGTTATTGGCATCTGTTGGTTTGTGATAGACAGTTGTTGATAAAGTATTGTTCTTAATTTCTATATTCACATCCAGGAAGTGAAGAGATGGCGTTCCTACCTCCATGGTGAATTTGATGTTGTCATGTACCGAGTTGAGGTATTCCAGAAATGACTTAAGATGTTCCAATGTGCCACACCATATTCCAAACACGTCGTCTATGAAACGTTTCCACATCAATATGTATGAGGATCACGTAGGTTGATCCAGTACAAATTGTTTTTCAAAATGATACATAAATGTGTTTGCATAGACTGGGCCATTAATGACCCCATGGATGTTCCCGTTGATTGTAAATAGAATGTATTCTGGAATCTGAAGTAGCTGTTGTACAATATTAGATTCAATAATTCAAGAATGAATTCTGGGTTACCGCTAGTTGTTGGTGAGTCAAAGAGAAGCCATTCCACTGCTTCAATCCCTTCCCTGTGGGGGGATTGACGTATATAGACTGCATAGGTCCATACTGAAAAGTATGCACTCGGGATGTAGTGCTTTGACCTCATTAATGCAGTTCAAAAAGTCAGTATTGTCCCTCAAGTATGTAGGGATTCTTTGTATCAAGGGTTGAAGTGAACAATCAATGTAGATAGCCAGCGGGTCAAAAATACTATCTGTCCCAGCTACTATTGTTCTGAATGGTGGGCCACTACGATTTTTGTGTATTTTTCAAAGACCGTAGAAGACCGGTGTTATCGGCTGTTGTTTGATGAGAAATGTACTCGTCTTCTCACTGATCCATTCATTTTCATATGCTTCGTTGACTGTTCTTTCGATTATTGCCTTGATCTTGTGTACAGGGTCACCATCAAGTTTGATGTAGGTGGATAAGTCATTTAGGAGAGCCATACATTTCTTGGTGTAGTCATTGGTGTTCATGATCACAATGGCCCACCCTTGTCCGCTGGTTTGATTGTAATATCCTCATCTTTGGCCAATGCTTCAATATGTTCTAGTTGGCAATTCTTAACATTATAGGGTGTTGTCCTAGTGCTTCTTGGTTAGCTAAACAGTTTTATCCTATTTTACTTTTTAGCCTTATAACAATATTCATTTTCTCACAGATAAGGCTAGCTAGATTGAATCTACTGAGCACATTTATCCTGCGTCATCTCCACTTGAAGAATTTATTTATCGTGCGCTAAGAAAAAGATTCCTCCTTTCCCTTTCCCCAAATGTGAGTACTTACTCTCATTTATTCATTTGTTATTTTTTACTTTTTCACTCTAGCCCCTGTCTTTAATATCTTATTTTCTATGTTGACTACTGACTTTAATTGCATTGTCTTCAGTCAGTATTTATATGACGATGCATGGCATGCTTTTTTCACAATGCGTAAACGATACATGCCATTTTTTTCTTTAAAAACACATAATGAGTGAGAACTATGCCATGGTTACACCTAGCAAATTACTGATCTGTGAACTGGTGCTCACCGGGTGCCCTTCAGACACATTGTGTCTCAACCAGTATGATACTGGTCATTGTAAATACTAGTTGAATTTATAACATATGGAATTATGATGTCCTAATTATTCTCTATTTCTGCATCTACCTTCTCTTGCAACGCTATTCACTGTACTTCACCATCTACAATGTAACTTTGTTTGTTATGCTGCATTTCATGGTTATGAAAAACATATTTATGTATTTATGGGAATTATGTGTATTTTATTTTTTCTTTTCCCTTATTTCAACTTTATTTTTAATGCTCCTCAGTTCAATTAGGCTCAAGAAGAAGAGGAGAAAACCTCGAAACGTGTTAGCCAAGTATATTGAACTTCTGGATGTCTTCTTTTTGCATTATCGTCAATATACCTATACTTGAAATTCCTTTTTTGATTAAATATCTTTAACGCTACAAACTGATACTGTTATTGAATACAATTGAAGGTTCTTTCCTGTTTAACTTTGATTGAATTATTGACTGTCTTTGGACAGTACACTATAGTGTGCAGGGGACGGGAGGGTTCTCAATTTGGATCCTCTTATTCTCCTCATTTTGTGCAATATTGGTTTTGTGCCAAGACCATTTTTTCTCCCCTGCAACTTAAAATCTCATAATATCTATATCTCCACATCAATAAGATTAACTTTAATCCACTAGTGTGAACCGATAACCCACGTTTTTTTAGATTGAAAAAATTGACATGTTGGAAGCTATGGGATCAGTTTATTACTTTAGACAGTTAAATGCAGGTGCAAAAAAAGCATAGATGACGCGGCTTTTATGATACTATGTTTTATAGATATGACTTCAAATGTGCACAAATCATATAACAACCCGACAAGACAATATAAGAATTGTTAGAACAACATGATATGCACAAAGAATATGGTTGTAGTGAGGGGCTTTTGGTTCATAATGAACAGTGACCTGCCAACCATCTGCCCATTATGATGAAGGGATTTTCCCAGAGAAAAACAGAAAACAACAGACTTGAGCGCTGCCTCTCCATGCAGGTATCAAGCCTTCTGGTGCATGCACAATGGATCAGGACTGGCTTCTATGTACAGCTGTCCTAGACATAATGGGGTCGCCAGCATCACAAACATGATATGAAATGACAATGATGACATATTGTGTGCACAGGCATCAGACGAAATAAGTTTTACAGTGGCAGTGCTGGCACCTTTTGTGTGCAAAGACATCATGAAAGTATGTAAAATGCTCCTATATACTGATGGTGGCTATGCCTCCAATGTATTTTTCCATGTTACCTTGCATAATTCCTTATCAAAATATATACCTACAAATCACTGCCCACTTTTCTCACCTAATTACTTCATTCATACTCTTGTTTCATAAAAGATAGCCTGAAACCAAACTCGCAAATCATGTTATTTGAGTCCATATCTATCTGTATGAATCAGCAGAAACAGGGAGCCTTGCAACATACAAAAAGATAACGGTTGCAGCTTTTTTCTCATTCTGAATGAAAGCCTACAAGTAATGCAAGCCTAAACACATCTAAAGAACCACAGTGAAAGAATAATCACCAGCCACCAGCTTTGTTTAACATGATATTCACATTTATGTACCCCTTCCCTTTCTAATCAGCCAACATTTGCCCCTTTTGAGAGACAAAAATCACCAGCACCACCCATTCCCCATTCACTCCTTTTATGGCAGCCAGTATGGAGGTACAGGTAATACAGCAGACAGACAAAGGTCTCGTTAAGAGTTTGTGGTAATTCTGTGATAAATCCACTGAATTACCACCAAACTTGATTACTTCTACCACCACTTGGTCTTGCGAATTTACTGCAGGATTACAAGTGGTGGTAGGGTGGCGGTAATCCCCATTTTCAGAGTCTGTAGGACTCCATGGGGATTTAGGCAAAATTGTCTTCTTTGGTAATTTCACCGGTGGGAATTCCACCAATTTTACTACAGAGGTGCAGCAATGTGACAGTAACTAAATTACTGCCACATTAAAACTAAATTACTGCCACATTATCGCTGTTTTTACAAACACCACCGCACTTACAATGAGACCCAATGTGATGAGCAGGAGGGAGGATAGTGCGAGTGAGATGGGGCACATACATAGATGTTGTGATGTGCTTAGGCATAGGAGCTTATGAGAAATAGACCGACCTTTAAGGAGGATAGGTCACAGTCTGTGTGAATAGTTTGGACTCCAGCACATTTATCAGCCGCCATTCACAGGTGCCAAAACCTAAATGTGTGGGTGATGCAGCTCTCAGTGGGCCAGGTTACATTAAATGTATTGTAGCTGGGCAAATTTGCTGTGGTGCAAAGATGTTTTGGAATTACATTTGCAGAAACCCACCAGTGCAACCTTTGTATTTTCACCCAATGACCATTGCATTGATGACATTTTGAACAAGCAGGTCAGTGCAATAGATAGTGTAACATTGCCTGGCATTGGAGCTAAAAAAAGAAAAAAATATATGAAATGTGGCCCAGTCTGTGATGAGCACTAAATATCTTTAGTAAATTATAAAGGTACAGTATCAATGGAACTTTGTGCCAAAGTGCTAAAAGAATTCTTAAAGTGATATGTTATTGGTATTGCTGCCCAAGTGCACATTGATGCAGGCATTCTGCTCATGCCATTTTGTCAATATATGTTAGCATATGCGTGTTAAAGCACAAAAACAAGTACATTACTAGATAAATGTTTACAAACTGCAGATGTGCTGCATCCCCTCCTATCACTTGTGGCTTCTGCTTTGCAGGGAGAGGTGGAGGTAGGGGGCAGGGGAAGAGGCCCAAGGACCTCAGACAGTAAACAGAGTGTTCATTTTGGCATCTGATGTGAGTGAGCCACTGGGAAGCGTCAGGTGCGATAGACGGGTTGGTGACCATAAGTTTAGAGACTTATCTGGAAGAGAATCCAACAGCACTTTGGGGGGGCGGGGTGGTACTAAAGGTGTAGAGAAGCTTGATCAAGAAGAAAGCTTATTTTCGAAAAAAAAGGTATGAATTTGTGAAACACAGTTTAAAGGTATAAGCTGAGTAGGCAACTTAGTGGATTTGTTCTCTGGCAGTTGTAGAGTTTTGAAGATCCGTTTATCAATGTTTTGGCAGCCTCAACCTCAGTAGAAGAGTGAAGGTATTTGGTTTGAATTATAACTAGTTTGGAATCTTTCCTGCAATTTCTAAAGACAAGTCTGTCATCGTCAGAATGAGTTTTTATCTTTTTCCCCTGACTGTTCATAAGTAACCAAAGCGTAGAATGAACTGTGGATGTATACCAAGCTTGATGAATGGTTTCTAGTCATTCTAGAATGTTTTTTGAAGGAGCAATAAGTTTGGGAGTATCTAAGAGCAACTTATTATAGAGGTTGATTTAAGACTTAAGGCTGTCATGAGATTTGAGGTTCTGAAAAGTAATTTTAATTTGTGGATGAAAGAATTCAGAGTTCGGGTGAGATAAGCAAATAGATGTACAAAAGGTGAAAACTTATTTTGTCTAATTTTGGATGCAATATTCATAGTCAGTATCCAATCAAGAGCGTGTCCCTTAGTCTATGTTGCTTCAATTCTGGGATTTGAATGACCATTTAACTTGGCTTGGTCTAGTACGGCAGTGATATCAAGATCCTTATGGGAATTGACCCATACTTTAACCCATAAATTAAAATCACCCGATAACATGCATTGAGAGGTGGTAGAGGAAAGTAGTGTTGCATCGAGTTTAATGGACAAAGGATTGCTTGAACGTCTGCTATTAAAAGAGGACTGTCAAATGTTAAGATGATCTTTGGCGACAACACCATCATGTTTGTTGTAACCATGAAGGAGAAGGGTTAGAATTGCCATGCCAGAGGCATTGATTAGCTATGTTTCTGTAAGGCTATTTACAAGAACTAAATATTTGATTACCTATGAATTTTTAAAAGTGCACATGATAAGAAGCCCGTGCTGTACAGTGTGGAAATTCCGTCCTGTAATGAGGTTTGAAACCATGGGCGGTAAGTGGTATATTTCTTTGTTAAATAGTTATTAGCAGTAGACATATTTGAATTCAGAGTTTTTTTGGTAAACGGTTTGTGAACAGTTCAGGAATTGATTGAAGGAGCTGGGGAGCAAAGCACATGGAGTGTCAAACTATCATAGGAAAAATCAGCCATTTCAATATGAGTGCTCCAAACTGTAGAATAGGTACAAATGAAAGAAGCTTGAGTATACAGCTAATTCATTATGCAGCATTCAGGGACAGGTTAACAAGTTTAGCAGGTACAACAAGTTTTGGGTCAACGCTTTGTTCTAATGTGAGTTTTGCCTTCACATCTCCTATTGGTGACGTATAGCTCCCTCTCTGCATCTCATTTTCCAGGGGTCCACAATCCCATCATATCCCCTTTTCTTTTAGCTTTTTAGGATCTCAAAGTGAGGAAGATTGCCAGACTCTATACATTTCTGATATAGGTTTAGAGATCTCCACCTAACCTTTGATTGTAGCAACTGCAAGCCCAATTCGAATCTTATCAAGATTACTGGTAAAGATGTTGGAAGACAAACTACCTGCTTCGAAAAGAGTCCCAGAATTCTGTAGGGATATTTAAAGCCGTTTCTGCTCCGTATAATAGAATTGGGTTTACATTTTGTTTGTAAAAAGTTACTATTGGAACCAGCGTAAATTTTCCAAATCTACTGTGTATCTTTCTTGTCTGAGCTGCCAATTTTATACACTTGAGCCTCAATCCCTCCATCCAAATTCCTCACTTACATTACAGTATATTGGTGCTCTCAAGTAGATGATTGAGACTACACATTCTATTTTGTCAGTGCCCACTACCCAGGTGAATTTCGGTTTTCTTTTCCACAGTGCATTAGAGAGCAACATGATTTTAGTCTTTTTAACATTTATTCTCAGCTTCTTTGACTGAAAGTAGTATTCTAGCTGGTTCAACCTCCCCGGCAGACCTATCGCCATTTAATGAATAACAAAACGGTCGTCCGCATACATAACTATTGGGATAAATTGCTAATAGAGCTTTGGTGGAAATGCCTTGACACCCTCTTGGTTATCGTCCATGTCAGACAAGTACAGATTAAATAGAGTTGGTGCCAAGGGGCAGCCTTTTTTCAGTCCCCTGAAGCTTTGGATTACTTTAGTAAGCATTCCCTTAGCGGCTATCCTTACTTGGATTGTAGTTGAATAGTACAAGGCCTTGATAGCCTACAGGAGATCAGCTAAACGTGACCAGTTCGACATTTTCTCCCAGAGTTTTCCCCTGCTAATGCTATCGAAGGTTTGCTCTAGATCGATGAAGGCTAAGTATAACTTCTGCTTGTTCTTAATAGCCCTCCTCTTGAGAATGTTTAAAAGGAATACATTTAAACTTTTGCCCACCCATGGGACAAATCCTGCTTGTCATTTGTCGGACTGACCCGAGTCATTCACCCACGTATTCAGGAGCCTCAACAGGATTGAAGCAAATATGTTCCCCAGAGTGTCCAAGAGGGCGATAGGTCTATAATTTTTTGGATTATCCCTATCAGCCTTCTTGTAGATAGGGATGAACAATGCAGATCTCCAAGAGGAGGGGGTCTTTCTGGCTAATAGCATTTGATTGAAAAGTACCATACAAAAGTCTGCCCAATCGTACAGATTCTGCTTCAGCGTGTCGTTATTCAGGCCGCCCGGGCCAACGGCTCGAGATGAATTCAGCCTTGTAATTAACCTTACAATATCATCTCAGTGAAATTCAATGGCCCATGAGGCATGGATTTTCCCTGGGCATACCAAGGCCACAGGACTTCAGCAAAGAGACCAGTGAAGTATTTGATCCATATATTATCCGGAACTGCAAGGGTCATAGAAGCCAATTGGAAAGTTGCATTGTTATTGAGCAACTTCCAGAGGTTGCGTGTGTTCTTATTCGAGAGTATCCTCATAATAACCTCTGCATCTGCTTGAAAGCGCTGAGCTTTAGTAGCTTTAAGCCAATTCCTAAATTGCTGCGCCCTCTTCCTTCTTAAGGCAATTTTGTCCCCCTTCTGTAAGCGATCTATACTACACAGATCTGCTCTTAGGATTTTCTTCATCCTTCTCATATCCTGTTTTGGGTAATGCAGTCTCTTAAATTTTTGTTTAGCCCTAGTGTTAGAATTAATTTTGAAGCTCATCAATACATTAGCGAATTCAACTCCCAAAGTATTGGAATCCAAGGCTGTTTTAAGTTGAGGCGTCATCTTCCTCACCTCTGCTGGAAATATTCATAGGCGTTAACCACCTTGATTTATATTCATTTCCTTCCTCCTCAAGGCGGGGTGGACCTTTCTCCATCCCTTTAAGGTTAGACTCAGCAAGCAATGATCGCTATTTGTCATTGGTCGAACTTCCAATGTACTCAACCAACCGTGAAGGCCACCTGTAATAGTCCAGATGTGCCTTCTGAATGCCAGTAGACCATGTGGTGCATCCTAGAATATCACCTTTTATCTGGCCATTCACCATGCTAACATCTTGTTCTTTGAGCTCTGAAACCCATAAGGCAGCTGTCTTATACATCGACACCTTGGACATTTGTACCTCCCTCTCATCCAGGCATTTTATGTTAAGGTCTCCACATAGCACTATGTTAGGATCACTCATATCTATTTGTATCTCATCTATATGTTTTGTGACTGCTCCCATAAAATCTTCCTCCCCAATCCCTGCAGGGTTCCAGTAGAGATTAACCAATACCAATAGCTCCGTGGCAATACCGTCCCCCATGTCCCAGTCAGCATTACCATTTGAATAAAAGGATTTAGATTCCTGGTCTCCACTGGCTTCAGAGTAACCCTTCGTTTCACCAGGATTAGTACACCCGCAGATGGCCTTCCCACTGTCCTAGTCAGAGCAGGGTTAAAGCATACTTCAAAGCCCTCACATATCTTCTTAGACGAGAGCCAGTTTTCCTGCATACAAAACATGTCGTAGTTCGCTAGATCCACTCCATCCTCCTTAAAAAGATGCATGAATCTCTAGTGTTCCACGACGCCATGTGTAAGGTGTCATTTCCCAGAGGGGTAGGTGGTTATAGAGCTGGCACGTGTGCCACTGAGCCAGCCTGCCAGGCCCAATCTGCCAAAGATTCTGCAGACCTACTTTCTTCTTTGGACATCTTTACCTTTCTTTCTCGTCCTTTTACACCACAAAAAGTCACTTTTAACATGGTGCTTACCCCACCCTCTAATAACATGGGCGAGGTACAATCTTCACCCCTATTCAAGGAAGTATGGGTCGGCCCGCCTACCAGACCGAGAAGTATTAGGCTGACTTGAGGAGGTCTTTTCAACTACATGAGGCTTCTTTTGTCTGCCATCCAGTACCTTGAAACCCAGTAGTAGAAAATCACCAAGGTGGAGTGAAGATGAAGAATCACCCAATCTAGGCGGCTTTCATTAACAAATTACACTACCTTCTGGGTTGATGAATCTGAGCTTGGGGGAACAGTGGAGCAATTTCAGTACATTCTTCCAGTTCATGATAAGTCCGTCTCTTTCTGGGATCAGTCGCTCGATTGAGACTTGCACCTTTATGGGCTCCTTTGGTCTTGGAGGGCCACTCTTCCCCATGTTTTGATCGATTTCTCTTTGCATTGGAGCACTTGACAGAGGTTTCAGCGTATGATCTTTTTTTCCTAACAAGGAGAGTCTCCTTTGCTCAAACATTTGAAAATGGGAAGTATCACTGGTCGTCTCATCCCAATCCACTGTATGGGTCGCCAATTCATCCTTGGTGTATGCGGAATGCAACTCACTCTTGCAGATCCCCTCCTTCTTACCCACGTCAAAGGTGGTGTTGATCTTATTCAAAGTGGATGATTTGCCAGCTTTCTGCTGGATGTAAATTCTCCACCCTACCACCAAAAATGTACTACAGAGGTGCAGCAATGTGACAGTAACTAAATTACTGCCACCTTATAACTAAATTACTGCCACATTACCGCTGTTTTTAAAAACACCACAGCACTTGCAATGAGACCCAATGTGATGAGCAGGAGGGAGGATAGTGCGAGTGAGATGGGGCACATACATAGATGTGATGTGCTTAGGCATAGGAGCTTATGAGAAATAGACCGACCTTTAAGGAGGATAGGTCACAGTCTGTGTGAATAGTTTGGACTCCAGCACATTTTATCAGCCACCGTTTACAGGTGCCAAAACCTAAATGTGTGGGTGATGCAGCTTTCAGTGGGCCAAGTTACATTAACTGTGTTGCAGCTGGGCAAATTTGCTCTGGTGCAAATGTTTTGGAATTGCATTTGCAGAAACCAACCAGTGCAACCTTTGTATTTTCACCCAATGACCATTGCAATGATGACATTTTGAACAAGCTGGTCAGTGCAAGGGATAGTGTTACATTGCCTGGCATTGGAGCTAAAAAAAAGAAAAAAATATATGAAATGTGGCCCAGTCTGTGCTGAGCACTAAATATCGTTATATAATTATAAAGGTACAGTATCAATGGAACTTTGTGCCAAAGTGCTATTAAATTGTACTTTATCAATTCTTAAATTTATATGTTATTGGTATTGCTGCCCAAGTGCACATTGATGCTGGCATTCTGCTCATACCATTTTGTCAATATATGTTAGCATATGCGTGTTAAAGCACAAAAACAAGTACATTACTAGATAAATGTTTACAAACTGCAGATGCCTTGTTCAGATGCCTTGTTCAGATGCCTTGTTCATTTGCCTTGTTCATTAGCATCCATCCGACATGGCTCACCTTTTCCCTTCTGTTGTCTAGACCCTTTCAATAATTTCAGAATTGAAGCCATCAGAGTGGTTTTCTCCACCACTTCTCCTCTAGCTAGTTCGAAAAGCCTAGCTTGCCACTGGGCACTTTGCTCGGCCTCCTTATCAAGCCTTGACTGTACCGACCCTGCAAAGTATTCCAAGAATATAAGCTTTGTATGGGTCATAGCCAGCAAAGTAGCCTGGTCTTTTATTGTGTCATTTAGGATCTCAGGGCCTCATCACGACTTGGGCGGTATTAGCCCTACCGCCGAACTCCCCGGCGCTAATAGCGCCGGATCACGAGTTCGGCGGTAATGTCAATCCCCATTCCCCATTGAGCCTAATCGGGAATGCCCCATTGCCCATTGGGCTCAATGGGGAAATTTCGCGCTTATACCGCCGACGGATTTCCCGCCGGCGGTAATAGCGCAAATTTTCGGCGGATTTCCCCCCAGCTCAGAGCTGGGGAGAAATCCGCCGAAGTCCTGCTTTGGCAGACCCTTAAATCCAGCGGTAATAGTGCTACCGCCGGATTTAAGGGTTACCGCCAAAGTCGTAATGAGGCCCTCAGAGTTTTATGAACGGATTGACCGCCACAGTCACGGCTGCCATTACCAAATTTTGGAGCTGGGTATGGTCCATCCCGCCAGCCATCCCAGCTGTCTTTGTTTGGTTCATATGTGGTTGCCCCCTACTCACTGGGGTCAAGCTCAGCCGCGAATCGGTAGAGTCTGTTAATGATGGTAACGAGTCTTGCAGAATTGCTGAACTTGCGCTTCATGAGGGGGGGATATATTCAACATAACATTCTTTACCAATTCCGTAGAGTCACTGATCTCCTTTAGCTCCTCTGTTGCCACGTGGGTTAGCAGATTCACATCTACCACAGCTCCTTTGGGTCTTAGTGACCTAGAGGCCAGCCCTTCCTGATTTCCATTGAACATTGGGGTCGAGCAATTAACACTTGCGCCGTCACTGAGCTTTCACTGATGGGCTCTCGTAGAGCTCAAGTTGGCTATATCCTTAGCAAGCCGTGTCACCAGATCGTATGCTGCCATTCCAGGTCTATGTCTGGTGAAAAGGAAAAAGCCGAAGGCACCAGCCTTGTGGGGCTCTCAGGATGTTTTAGAGTAGCATACTCTGGAGAATCTGGACAATTGAAGACTGTCTCTAAGTATGCATAATCGTCTTCTAGGACAGTACCCTCAATCTAGTGCTGTTTCGTCTGGCTACTCTGCTCCGGGCTTCTCCTATTCTCTGTGCATGATATAAGCTTTGTGCTGTGCGGTAATGGAGATTGATCCTGTGTGGAAATAATAGAGTTAGTAGTGATCGCCAAAGGGGCCATCGGTGTCATGTCCATGGTAAGACTCATTGTTGTCTTGTTCTGGCTAAGGGTTCCAGATTTGGTCAGTGCCAATGGAGGGGTTATTGGCAATATTGCTTGCTTCTCATTCCCCCACTCCAGGCCCAACTGGGGGTGTGCTACCTGAGCCTATTTTCCTGCCCCATCACAACCATCACCTCCGCCTTTTTCAGTGCCATCTATAGTTTCATCACCACCGTCATAATCACTCTTCTTTATCACAATTCTTCTTCGGCACAGTCCTTCTCCTTCATCACAGTCCTTCGGTCTGATAGTCCTACTTCATCAGATCATCATCACAGTCCTTCTACACCATCAGTCCTTTTTTTACAGTCGTTCTCTTTTTGCCACCGTCCGGCTCCTTCATCACAGTCCTTCTCCTTCATCAGAGTTAGACCTGGATGAACTTTCCCGTCGGAACGTCGAATCACCAGAATTTCAGATGATTCAACCAGGTCGAACTTCAGACAAACCTATTGAAAAGGTCATCTGACATTTAACCTCATGGCTTAGAAGGGCGCATGGCTGGAGCTCCTTTTCAGTTTTTAGCAGTTTTCATAGAGGCAGGAGGCCATTTTTAGAGAAAAGCCTAAGAACTGTAGGGAAGGGTTAATACACTGGAGTTGGGTGAGAGTTGCTGAGTAGTGTGATGAATCCTGTGGGGTTATCCCCGATTCCTCAGTGATGAACACCCCACACATGGCCTGGGGATGGCAGCCGCTAACTGATCCTGTCCCATCGAGTGGTACTATGAGAGAGGATCATGTGGGAGTGGATGACTGCCAGGAGGACGTGATGACTCCATTAGGAGAGATGCAGTACTTCCCCCTTCCTTAGGAAGAAAACCCTATGACACCACATGACACAAGTGAGCGTGACATTTAAAAACGGTGTCCACACTCAAGAAAGGAGCAAAGCCGGAGATGAAGCCAGAGCTGGGGAAGGGCGCAGTATGGGAAAGGACCGTGCTGGAGAAGGCAGGAACTTCCAGACAGCCGCTCGCCACTACACGCGTTACCTACCGGTGTGGCGCGAGGCCAGAAGACACAAAGCAGGCACTGCGGGAGGACCGTCTGCGCTAGCAGAAGCAGCAGAGCTACCGGAGACACGGTCGGGTCGAGAAGCAGCGGTTTTACCGAAGGGTGAGTGCAGAGCAGTCGGGAGTGCTGGAGGAAGGTCTACAGAACATGTCGGGTTGGGCCAGAGAGGAAGCTTTGTTACAGCAACGTGCTAGGGGTCAGGAACGCTGCAAGACACCAGTGAGTCTGCCCAGAGCCATTGGGGACCCCGGGGCATACCAACAGGCATGTGAGCAAATAACTTTTGAATACTGACCAAGTAAAGTACAAAGACAGAACTTGACAAATAAATATTAATGAGCATATTAAAAAGCAGAACTTGAACAAGTCCCCACATATGAGATGTCAATGTGGGGAATGTTGGAACAAGTAGTACCTCACGCCAATGAAGTAGGAGCACAGTGAAGTAAAACAACTGTGCTACACTAAAGAACAGTGAAACCGAGAAAAAGTCCTGGTGAAAGGAATACATCAGACAGTGAACATTTGGGGGGAAGATATCTGGCAGAGAAGTATACCAGGGGATCTGCAAAACCCCAGAAAGACATTCCTGGCATGGGAGTATACCAGGCAATCCACGCAAAGTATATGGAAGCATGAGACATTGTGGGAAGATACCTGGCAGGAGAGTATACCAGTGGATCGGAAGAACTTACTAAATGCTTCCTGGCAGGGGAATATACCAGGAGGTCTATTAAAGAAACTGTTGTTTGAAACAGACACTTTTGCCATTCTTAAGAAACTATCGTTTGAAAGAGACACTTTCACTGTCCTTAAAAACTGTTGTCTGAAAGAGACTTGTTTGCCATCTTACCTAAATATCGAGGGGAAGGGAACCACCCTTTGTATCCAAGGGTTTCTCCTTGGAAAAGACTGTTTCTGTTGAATGTGTCTACTTGCTTTAAATGTGAACAGTTTTTGCCAAATGTAAGTAAGAGGCATTTCCTTACACCGTACTTGTTCATTTCTAGTGTGAGGGTTAGATTGGTATGTTTTGGACACAAGGACAGTTTATGTGTTTTGACAACTAGACAGAGGGCCTCATTACGAGGTTGCTGGTCCGGTAACAACGGTACCAGTAAGCTTGCCTGTACCGTTGTTACCGGTCCAGCAAACTACGAGTTCAGCGAGCGGGTGCCATTCATCCCGCCAGGTCTGACCTGGCGGGCAGAACGGCACTCGCTCGCAGAACTCGACAGATGCACCGGCACCATTCATGAACAGTGCCGGTGCATGCGACCTCCCCATTCCCATTGAGTCCAATGGGACTCAAATGAGAATGGGGAGTAATAATTACTGGCACCTGGCAATGAGCAATTACTGGGTCCGCCGGGGCTGGAATGCCCCGGTATTTGTAAGCACAAAAGTGATGGGTGGAATGTTTTGAATGAATGTGAACCACTGGCATTGCTCTGGGCAACCTTCCACACCACCGTTTATTAGCCTGTTTGCACCATTGCAAAAAGGCTCCAGCCATATGCAAATCAGTCAGGTACTGCCACCAATGGTAGCATCCCAGCCCGATCTGCTGGGCCAGGTCCCCTCTGCACGGAATCACAAGCAACCCCAGACATGTTTCGGCCTTGTTGGGCCTCCTCAGTAAGGTGCAGCTTGGTTCCTATGGCGCAGCGAGCAAGGGACCCACGTCTGGGCATACCTTCTCTCACATAGTGAGACAAACTGTAAGCACAAACGTGATGGGTGGAAGGTTTTGAATAAATCTGAATCAGTGGCATTGCTTTGGGCAAGCTTCCACACAACAGTTTTTTAGCCCGTCTGCACCATCGCAAGACGGGTCCAGACATATGCAAATCAGTCAGGTACTGCCACCAATTGTAGCAGTGCACCCCGAACTGCTAGGCCGGGTCCACTCTGCACGGAAACACAAACGACCTCAGACATGTTTCGGCCTTGTTGGGAATCCTCACTGAGGTGCAGCTTGGTTCCCTATGGCGCAGCGAGCAAGGGACCCACGTCTGGGCATACCCTCACTATGCCGCGGTAATTGCCCATTTCCGGGTGCCGGTAAATTCATGACTTTGGTGACAGCTGTGTTTGTATTTACTGGCACCGCTACCTCCAGGGTCATAATGAGGCCAAGAGACTGATCTTTAGTTTTAGTTTCCTAGGTAGGGAAACTCTCTTAAGGACAGGGACAGAGATTACTTTATCCAACCCTTTTATTTTAATAAAGATGTCTGAAAACGAAAATATTACAACTTTCTGTTTGTCTCTCATTTCTGACCCCTCTCAGTAGAAAGAAGGTTAGGGAGAGGTAGGGAGTGACTGGGACTTAGATCTAGGGATGGTATTGCTTACACAGTGCTGTGTAATGCATTCAGTGATTTGAAGTGGGAAAACAACACTAGTCTGGCGAGAGTTTAGGGAGAGGGAATCCTTAAAAGGGAGAGCAGCTTGGGTGACTGCAAGAGACACGCTCACATGACTCTTGATTCCCCTGATCACTGCTTGTGGGGGAGCCTTGCTTGCCTGGGGGAAGGAAGCACCAGAAAGTCGGGGAGGCGGGTGATACATTCGTCAGCATTCATCCCTTGAAGTGAGTGGACGAGACAGACACGTTCCATCAGGTGACACCTGGGCGAGGGAGCAGGAGGAGCAGGAAATTCCTGAGCGAAGCTTGTGGGAGAATCATGCTCACCCTACTTTGGGGAGAGGGATTAGCAATGGGACAAGCCATTCTGTGTCCTTCTTGAAGTGAGTAGACAGGAGAGACATGTGCCATCAGGAACACCTACTAGGAGTGCAAGATGAGCAGGGAATCCCTGAGGGTAGTGTTTGGGAGGGTCAGGCTCACCTGATTTTGGTGGGAAGGAGCACATGGGAGGGAATATCAGAGATTCAGTGAGATGGCTGACATAGAAGTCAGTATCTGCCTCTCAAAGTGAGTGGAGGAGACAAGTACCGTCGGGTGACACCCAGGAGGAGGAGCACAAGGAGACTGAATGCAGCTTGTGAGAAAGTCAGTCACCATTTTCTTTTGGTGTGAGGTGGGAGGGATCACAGAGGATTTTATTAGTTGGTTGAAAATGAGGGGTCAGAAGAGATACTTGCCAACAGATGACACATGGAAGAAGGAGGAGTGGGGAATCCCTGAGGGCAGTTTGTGGGAGGGTCAGCCTCTCCTGATTTTGGTAAGAGGAAGCCACAGAGGTTTGGGGAGTTGGGTAACACACAAGTCAGAGAACATCTCTTGATGTGAGTGTATGAGAGAGACAAATGCCATTAGGTGACACCTGGGAGGTGCATGAGGAGCAGTGAATCTCTGAGGACAGTTTATGGGGGAGTCACACTTGCCTGGTTTTGATGGGAGGGTTCACCAGCGATGATTCTGAGAGTTGGGGGACAGACTAGCCAGTGAATGATGGACACACTTGGAAAACCACGTCAGCACCCAAACCAGACAGCGGCAAAGTTAAATGTGCTGCTCGTGATCTATTCCTTTCTGCATCAGTACTTGCTGTGTGCTCTCTGAAAGCCAGAAATTGCACGTGGCCAAATGAAGGTATTACACAATTCATATTCTACACCGCCTTGCACAAGACACACTTGATTATTTCATGCACCAGTACAAGTAGATGCACAAATACTGCACTATGATGATGACCATCTAAGGAGACCAACAAAGGAGGTTACACCTTTAGTTTTTCCCTGTATCAGCTTCCAACTTAAATGCTTGGGTTTCCTCACAGAGCGCAACAGCCCACTCAAACTCTCAGGTTCTCTCACAGAGCTCAACTGCCTACAAAGGTTCTTGGGATCCCTCACAGATTACAGTCACTCCTTAAGGTTCTCAGATTTCCCAAAGGGCATAGCTGGCCACTAAAGTTTGAGGGTTCTCTCAAAGGGTGCATCCACCCACTACATTTCTCAATTTTCCACAAAGGGCGCAGCCACCACTTATAGGTAGTGGGTTCTCCCACAGGGTGCAGCCACCCCTTAAACTTCTTAGATTATCCCATAGCATGTATCCTCACACTAAAGTTTGTGTGTTCTCTTGCAGGGCATATTCATCCACTTAAGTTCTCGGAATCACTCACAGGGTGCATCCCTCCACTAAAGTTGTTGGGTTCTCCTACAGGGTGCAGCTAAAATTCTCAATCTCTCCCACAGCGCATTTCCTGAAGTTTGAAAGCTCTCCAACAAATAGCGCCACGGTGGGGTGTACCCGATGTTGCTGTCTTGTTGCTCCCTGGCCCTGGGCAGTGCTAATACTCTCTCCCTCCTCATCACCACTAGAGGGGGCTGGGGCGGCAGCCAGGTTGACAGCGAGCTCTGCAGACCTTGACGAGTTTTCTGCCTGGAATATTCTCTTTTGTCTTCAGGGAATGATCGATGCCCTTTCCCTTAAGCCCCCACATTGCCCTCTTTTCACAGCCCTCTACCAGACAGAAGACCTCCATCTCCTCCCTCCTGATGGTCTTTACTGGTTGCAGAGACAAATACCAGAAAGAACCAAAAAAGGCTAGAAAAGAAATCTAGTCAAACAGCCGCTCTCCGTACATACCCTGTACGGGTGATATGGTTTAAACTTAGATTGAAATGTAAGTACTTTTCTTCTTATGCATAAGTTCAAAAAAGAGACACTTGATTGAAAGTAGTAGTGAGAGTAATATGTTTATCAAAAACATATATTTCGAACACTGAAAAAAAAGGAAAAAGTCACTAATTCTGTCTTAGTGAGGATACAGCTGCCACTTCTCATATTTTAAATAGACTTTGTGTACCAATGCATTTCGGAGCAAATAGCTCCTTCATCAGGGTGAGTCTAATCTAATAACATAGAATTGGAATGTATACCGCATAACATATGAAATAACGTAAAAAATAGCGCAATATGCAATCATAAATCACAATAGAAAAAGGTAATAAATTAGAAATCACATACCAAAAAGTAGATGAGGGTTCAGGTCAAAGTAGAACATGTAATAAAATGAAGTAGACAAAACCGAGAGTCAATAAGTGCAAGTAGCGGGGGAATTTGACCATGTGAATGGAGGGAAAACAATGTAAATGGACTCACGAGAAGTGTTTGGCCTCGTAGAAACAAAAATCTACAATCACAGGCAGATATGTGATCTGTTGTCGGTAACAGCAGCGTGCAGAATGCAGCCAATTCGATAAAGCTGTAAAAAGCAAAAGTGTGTTTTAAGCGGAGTCAATGAGGCGCAGTGGCGCTGTGATTAGAAAGAGGCGTCTTCAATGGTTACCTGGAAGACAATCAGGGTCTATGCCGGCCAGAAACGCCGTTCTGCATCGCTGTAAGCAAGCGTTGCTAATGGTAACGCTGCTATAAATACCCACGTGATCGCATTGCGTCAGGAGAGTAGCGCGATGCGGCACGTACTTTTAGGAGACTGCATATGAGATTTGTGGGCATATTTGGAGCTAAAAATACAATTATCAACCCTCGGGTGAGATAAAAAGGAAAAATAAATGAAAGAAAAACGAATATACAAAAATAATAAATATAGAAAAAATACTGTAGAAAAGTAAACAACAGGGAAGGTAATAGAAACATGTAACTACACAGGCACCAAATGTGGTAGCCCATGTGAAAGTAAAGGATAGTGAACTAGCATCACAGCCGTGGTAGGTGGCACTAGAGGTGTCACCTTGGGTCCCAGACGGGTGTCCGGGAAAGGCTGCAAAGATGCATGGGCACAATGCGTGCAATACATGTGTCAATTAAGGAAATTAGCAAGTGTTGACATAACGACTCTGAAGATCTGGAGCACTGCGTAAGTATTATCAATGCCTAAGGATACTGGCCTAGACCTCACAATATGTTGAGGACCACATTAAATGTCTATAAACAGTCAAACCATTGCGTATAACATGCAAAACCATCAATAACTAATACAAAGAACATTATGTAATGTCACATGAAATCAACATAGATCCATCACATTCAAAGATAACAATGATAATTGATTTCTTCATTTAGGCCATTGGGATACAGGCTCCCCAATCTGTCAATCCAATATGTCTCTCTTTGGTTAAGCCGAAGGCTCAGATCCTCATGTGGATTGACTTTGCTTAGCACTTCAAGAATCAAAAATCTGATTTGAGTCAGATTGTGGCGTTTCTCGTTCCAATGGCGAGCCACTGCCGAGTTGGGATTAAAGTTACGTATACAAGAGCGGTGTTCGTTCCAACGTACTTTAGCTGCTCTCATGGATTGGCCAACATAATATTTCCCACAGGGACACTTTATTCCATAAATGATATTCTCACTATCACAAGTGCCAAATGTCCTCAGCAGAATCTTATTGCCTGTGCTGGGATGGTATATGGTATTACCTTTGATGACCAGGTTGCAATTAGTACAATGAAGACAAGGATATGTCCCTGTGCGTTGAGTACTGGGTTCTTTCAAGGGAGGTCGTGTGCGTACTAATTCATCGCGTAAATTCTTGCTTCTTTGATAGGCGAATACCGGTAATTGTTCAAACAGTTTCTGTACTCTCACATCATTCTTAAGGATATTCCAATGTTTCTTAATGGAATTCTTTATCTTGTTACTCTGAATGGAGAATCTTGAAACATATACTGGTGTTTGTAGCTCCCATTTGGGTTTAGTGGTACCGGTAAGAAGTGTATCGCGCTCAACAGTTTGTACTCTTTGAGACGCTGAGTTCAGTTCTTCCTCTGTGTAGCCACGAGCTAGGAATTTGTCTTTCATAGCTAGCTGTTGAGTTAAGCATTCTGCAGGATCGCTCACTATTTTTTTCACTCGTAAAAGTTGGCTGTATGGTAAATTCTTCAGAAGGCTTGGTTGATGAAAACTTAGACGATGTAAAAGATTATTGCGATCGGTGGTTTTGCGAAATAAAGTAGTGTTGTAGCCAGTATCTTTCTTGGCAATGCTAACATCAAGAAATGTGATATGTTCTCTAGATATCTCGCTCGTAAATTGAATGCGTGGATCGATACTGTTAAGATATTCAAAAAAGACCATGAACATGTCGTGAGTGCCCGTCCAAATTCCAAATATATCGTCGATATATCGTAACCATAGGTAAATGTTCTGATTCCACTCTTGTTTTTTAAGTACATGCTCGGATTCAAATTTGTGCATGAAGCAGTTAGCATATGATGGTGCCATTGTGGCACCCATCGATGTCCCTGAAGTTTGTAAAAAGAACTTATTGCGATACTGAAAATATGAATTCTCCGCAATGAATTGAAGAAGAGTCAAAATAAATTCTTTCTGTGCACGGATTGGTGGCGATTCAGAGACAAATACCCCCACACTCAGGACCTTGTGGGGCTCCTCCTGTGCCTATGGCAGGTACAGTAACAGTCACCTCCTCCGCCTGTGTGACCCCCCTCCTCTACCCACTCCTTCTTCCCTTCAGGTATGTCCACTAAATAGTGCAAGTGCAGTGGTGCCTTCACAGGCTGGTCCTCCCCCTGGGTCTTCTGACAGTGCTCACCCTCATGCTCAGCAGGGCTTTTGCCTTCCTGGTTTGAGACCACCTGTCCCTCCATGCCCCCCACCCAGAAATAAACCATCCCACACTCCACCTCCAGGGTGCTTGCTGTGCCTGCTCATTCCTCCTCCATGACAAATATGCCATCCTGCTCCTCCACCGTCCGTCTTTCTCTGTGGTGTTGTCCACTCCACAAAAGGCCCTGCCATTGCGCTACTTGGCGGAGACTCTTCCGATGGCCCTGCCTCCTTTCTCCCTCCTTCTGAGGCCTGGCTCAATGCCTCTGTCTCTCTAACTCAGAGGATTAGCAGTGCTGCATGGCACAGGCCTTCAATCTGGCACCAACAAACAGTACAGGTTTGCCCCCTTTTTTCCCTTTCTCCACCCAGCATCACAGCATCCCATGAGTAACCACAACCGTTAAACATGAGACTGTGTGAAATGATGAGGCCCATTCCAAGAACCCAAAAGTGGAAAGCCAAACCACCCCTGAAAACCAACAAGCACAATCCCAAGAAGATTGTAAGTCAACAATTCATACTACCACTATGAATACAATAACTCATATGATGCTACTACAAACAACTCTATATGATAAACAAGCGGTATCCAGTGATAATAGAGAACACAATTACAGAGAATACTATAATAGAGAAACAAAAACATAGAACAAAACATTGAAACATTTTAAAAATAGGTATGGGGTGGGGTAAGTGGTAGAACGGTTTGAATGGGATTGGTTTAAGCACACAGAGAAACAGGAGGTTTGGGGAAGATATTTCTTTCACTTTTTACCTCCATCTTCTCCTCTTCCTTCTCTCTCACCCTACACTGCTAATGTAGCTCTCTACTCTTCCTTCTCTCTCTCTTTTCCAAACAGCTTACTGACTGGCCACCTGGTGTACCTCAGATTCTCACAGGTCCCATGCACCCCTGCCAGTCCTGCACTTGCCTCAGGGCCCTGCACCCCCCAACGCCCTTCACTTCACTTGTTTAAAACCTTGCAATCTCTCTCTCTCCGCACTCCACCAGTCTCCACCGACTGGGTGCACTTGGTCCCTTTCCCCTCCCTTGCCCTGCCCAGACTTGCACGATCTGTAAACAGCCCTACCTGAAGATCGTTCTGTATGTTCTCCTTTGTCTTCACCCCTTAATGTGCACTTGAAAAAAACGCAGAATCGCTGTCAGGCCTATTTGCTGTATCTAAACTGTTAAATGTATCATATTCACTGTTGTCTTTTTCCCTGTGTTCCCACCCCCCTGAGTGCTTTGAAACACTTGCCTGTGTATAGGCGCTATATAAATAAAAATTAGCATACCATACTGTTATTTTGTTTTCGTTCTCTGTTATGTATTCTCTGTAATCACATAAAACCAAACAAACAGGACAGCAAGTGGGGAGATGAGACCACAGCAACAAACAAGCAGGGGGGAATCTTGGAAAAACATAACCTATTTTATGTGATTTCTTTGTTTTGGGGGGACAGGAATAGGGACAGAGAACTTTGGCTTTCAGAAATTTTAAAAGGGAACAAAAAAGTGAAGCTAAGTGAAGGGGACACAAAGGAGAAAAGGCAGCA
The DNA here is from genome assembly GCF_040938575.1 of Ambystoma mexicanum. Classification (NCBI taxonomy): domain Eukaryota; kingdom Metazoa; phylum Chordata; class Amphibia; order Caudata; family Ambystomatidae; genus Ambystoma; species Ambystoma mexicanum. Next base: position 661,132,676 of record NC_090939.1, read on the forward strand.
TTTGTTCTTTTGTGTATGGAGGACGCTAACAACACATTAAAACACTGAACAAATGCTAATACAAAGGGACTCCAAAATGTGCTATATTGCCAGACCAATAAACCAAACAAAAAAACAACACCAAATAGTAGAACCTCACAAGTCGCTTAAAAAACCAACTCCACTGCTCCACAAAGACACAAACACCCACTGAGTGTGAGCCTGCCCTGTGTCGTCATTCCCTCAAAGCATAGCAAAACCCACAAAGAATCAGGATGTGAGCTGAGCCACAGATAGAGGGTTGAACTTCCTTTAGTAGATTGTAGCATTCTGATTGGCTGAACAAATTGCCTAAGGGAACCCCTATTTCCTGGATGAACCCAACAATTAACCTGAGATTCGCCTGAGATTCCACCTCAGAGTCGAGGCTCCTCATTGGATGACGAATCAATGGCCCTCTTCCTGCTCCCACCTGTGAGGCTAATAACCTTGGGGTCATCTTCGACTCCACACTCTCCTTCTCTCCTCACACCTCTGACATCTCTAAGAAGTCACACTACCAGCTGCACCACCTAATAGGTATTCTTCCTTTCCTCTCTTTCGCCTAGAAGCTCACTGTCTCCAGAGCACCGTTTCTCTCTAGGCTTGACTACTGCTGCAGCCTCTTTCTAAATCTGCCTGCTTCTGCTCTCTGCCCTCTGCAACTCATCCAGAACAGGATGGCGAGACTTGTCCTTGGCCTCAAGCCCAGGCATCGTATCTCTCCAGGACTGAAATCTCTGCACTGACTCCCAGTGGCAGCAAGGATTAAGTTCAAAACCCTCTGCATTATGAACAAGGCCTTCTGGGGCCTCAATACCTTCAACTCTCTCTTCCTAAATATCTTCCTTCTCGAGCTCTACACTCATGGGCCTCCAACTCCGTCAGGCACAGTTGCTTCTCCAAGCAACAAGTTGGTGGTAGATCTCTTTCTTCGGCTGGGGCCTCCCTCTTGAACAGCCTTCCTGCCTCCCTGAAACTTGAGCACCATCTTCGGTTCCAGAAGCACCTCAAAACCTTCCTCTTTGCTTCTGCTTTCTCTCCTCCTCTCCCCTCCTGAACTCCTGGCTGAAACTGAAACTGCACTGGTCACCTGGCTAACCTCTGATCTCAGGCCCAGACCACTCCCCGCCAGTTGCAGCCCTGCACTGCCTCCCTGGCATCCCCCGCACTTGGGCACTGTTTTCGGTTTCCCTACAGACCCCTACCAGCACTTGACACCTGATGTCTGCACTTACCCTTGCACTTGCTACCAACTGGTCGCACTTTTACTTATTGCTGTTATTTATTTTTATTGTCGTTCCCATATACTGCACTGCCCCCTATACCTTCCCCCTGCACTTTTCCCCTTACCGCTTCCCCTGCACTTGCGCAACCTCAATGTCACCTGGCCTAGTAAGATCGTTGTCTCTGTCTTCCCCCTGTTACCCCTCCCTTGCCTCATCGCGCCTAGGAAACACTTGTGTATAGGCCCGTTGTAAATGCCATATCATATCATATCGTGAGAGACACGGAAGTCTGCCTGAATGCATCCAGCAATTCCTCTGCACCAAAGTATGTTCAGGCTTAGTCACTATTTATCTCCTTTGTTACGGTACATCACAGTGCTTTTCTTTGTCACAGTCATTCATCTTATTCCTTCCGCTTCGTCATAGTTTTTTAGCTTTGTCATAGCCTTACTTTTTTATCATAGTCCTTCTCTCTCGTTACAGTCATTCCTCACAGTCCACTGTCACAGTGGTTCTTCATCACAGTCATGCTCCATCACAGTACTCCTTTGTAACACTATTTCATCACCACATTCCTTCTCCTGTATCAAAGCCCATCGCCATAGTGCTTCTACTTCATAACAGTCCTTCTGCTTCATCACAGTTTTTCTCCTTCATCACAGTCCTTCTCTTTTGCCACAGTCATTCTCCTTCAACAGAGTTGTTCTTCATTGACAGAACTTTTCTTTCACCATAGTCCTTCTTCACAGCCCTTCATTATAGTATTTCTCTTTTGTAATAGTCCTTCATGACAGTCTTTCTACTTCATCACAGACTTTCTCCATCATATGTCCTTCACCACAGACATTCTCCTTCATCACAGTCATTTTCCTTTGGCACAGTTCTTTGTCACAAGTCTTCTGCGTCATCACAGTTCTTTGCCTTCATCATAGTCCTTCTCCTTTAACAGAGTCATCCTCCTGTATCACAGTCATTCCTCAAGGCAGTCCTTGTCCTTCATTACAGTCCTAGTTTGTTACAGTTCTCCTTTGTCAAGTGTTCTTCATCACACTCCTTCTTTATCACAGTCTTCTCCATCATCATTTCTTCATCACTCCTTTTTCACAGTGATTGTCTTTCATCACAGTCCCTTACCTTCATCACAGTCCTTTGTCTCTGTCTTCCACCTTCATCATATTCCTATTCCTTCATTAGAGTCCTTCTTCATCATAACCTCTCTCCTTTGTTACAGTTCATCTCCTTCATCACAGCCCTTTGTTACGGCCATTTCTCATCACAGTCTTTCTACTTCATCACAGTCCCCCTTTGATCATAGTTCTTCTCCATCATGTCAACACCACCATAACTACCAACACCCCCTTCATCGTAATATATTTTGGTTGGCTTTATGCGAAACATGTTCACCCCATAGCCGTTGGACATAAAGACACAACTCCATTTTACAAAGAACAGATTTTTATAAACATTTACAAATCATATTTGTCTTCAGATTTACACAATCAGATTTTTTTTTTCACATTTTATATCTGAGTTTATTTTCAGATGTACAGTTATCAATCAGGCTACCAATTTTGCAGCATGCTCAATTACTTTCTACACACTCTGCCATTCACTACGTCGATAAGCAAACATCCACAGTATAGCAGTGGATGATAGAAATTCCTTAAGCTCCCTATCAAACATCCAATATTCTTCAACGGTTAGGAAATGATGTAGCATGTTGTACACCACCAGCTTCAATGAAAGTTCCACAGGCAGCCTTACATTTTTGAAACCCCCTTTGTAGTGATTTTGCCAGTTGATGTCCATTGTAGGGTAGAATCTGTTGAAACATATGTTTGAGATACATAGAACATTGTTACATTCACGTTTGTATACCCACAATGGTATTTACAGATAGCACAACATCCTTGGGGATAGACTGCCCTCATGCTCTTTAAGTAAAGCCAGCATTAATTGCTGTACACATCCAGTGGCAGGTTTCACATTAAATTGGCAGCTTCTCAACAAGTGCTCAATAGTTTTGGCTATTAGATCGCCCTGAAAGCGCTACATTTAAAGCCAAAACTATTGTCATTAAAATAAGAGCTTTAACATAAGAGCTTGAAATAGGGGCTTTGCATGTAGGTTTGTAATGGTTTTCAATGCAGATGACATATAAGGATGGATTTATGTAGTTTGGCCATGTGTCCCACCAATTTAACGCCCTTTTTTTTTTGTATTTTTTTTTAGCATCAATTAGTTTTCAAGAAAACTTTAAATGCAAATAATTCATTAATTAAAGCAAAAAAAGGAGAAATGACAAACTAAAAATTACACATCTATAACGCCCATTGCTAAGTGAAATCTATATGATTTTCCTCCCATTCCTATCAATTTTCCCTCCAACCACACCTCTTTTTTCACTCTTTGGCTGAATTTGCATTGTGTGGTGAATTTGTTAGCCAATTTTACTTCCAAAATGGTGGCTGCTTTCTATTAATGTTATTTAAAAGTTATTTGACTTGGTTGATGCTTTAAAATATATTTACTGCAGCTTTTAATGTAAGATACACACTTCACAGATTTGTTTATTAAAACTAAACAAGGTAGTGTAATAGTTATGCTTTGGTTTAAAATAGCTCTGAAAATGTACATTTAGTGACTAATGGGGAATTGTCTAGTGTTGTGTTGTGAGGAGCACCTGACTGGCTGTGTTGTGATGTGATTGGATGTGCTTGTGGAAATGTATGCCGGTGGCAGATTAATGTTGATTGCTTTCCCCGAACATAAAATCCACTGCCGGCTGTGCCAGTGACTCTGCAGTCTCTACTTCACCCATCACCGTTCTTTTTCCTTTTTTACAACTTTTTGAAATGTGTCCTTTTCCATTGCTTTTCTTTTTTTCTCAAAGAGCTGCATGAGTTAATTTAATCGCTGTGAAATTAATTTGAGTAAATATGGCTAGTAGATGAAGGGTGCATCCTTCCATTCCAACATGTCTGGTATGTTTAGACACAGCATGTCCTTCCAGTCCTATCTTTAAACCCTTGCAATACTAATTTAACTGCAGGTTGTGATGGACGAGCCACGCAGCTGCAATGTTGCCGGCAAACATAGCTGCTAAAGTCCGTTCTGGCAGATGTTTGAGCTGCTCAGACAAGGTTCCGTAGGAGTTGAACAAACCCCCCCACCGCCTGGTCACTCAGGCGTTTGAAAGCCCAGGGATCAGGTAATAAATGGAGAGGGTTGCAATATCCGTTCCCTTCCTATGGAAGTGGTCTGCCCCAGGTTTAAAAAAACCAAAAACGTTATTGGACTGCCCTTCCTTGAGAGGTTGCGAAGGAGCTTTCTGAGTTGTTGTCACATGTAGAAACATTTGGTGCGTATGGGAGAGAGTTCTTCCTGCCTTCCTCCAGTCCATTTTATGACTACTTTCCCCACTACCCTCCTCAGTCCACAGTTTATGTTTGACTTTAACAAGTCTCCCATTAAGCTGAAGTTCCTCTGCTGGATAAATGATACAGACACTTGTTTCACCCGGTCTGCCAACAAGTATGAAGTCTTATGTTGCAGAAGGTGATCCTAAGAGTGGAAACTATTAAGGTAGTATTTCCATTACAATTGGGTGAAACATTGGACCTGCCAAATGAGGGTGATCTACGTGGTAGTATCCCATAAGCGCACATTTGTTTTGGTTCTGTTAGTAGAGTTGTGTGCACCTCGGACGAAAAGTAAATTCATGCTATAAGGATTTATTTTGAAGTTTTGTAGCTCACCAATATTGTATAGCAACAAGGTTCTGGACGGAGAAACAAATTCACGTGTGATAAGTGTACTGACGCACATTTCCCTAGCTCTGAGTATACAAAAAACATTAAACAAATTTCAGGAGGAAAGAAAGTGGGTGAATGTTTTGAAATACTGACTCTAAAAACCAAGGTTTAATTAAGATTGTCTATAAATGGTTAAATCACTTTCCTTCTCTGATTTCTAAGGGGTGATTGTTCTAATATTTAGAGACAGAAGCTGCAACAGAGAGTCGAGTTTCTGCAGAACTTCTGGGAGGTGAGCAAATGCAAAGGGATAGAACTAAAGGTTGCTTTTGGGCCTCCTTACTCTTGTGGAGGGTTAAGATAATCTTGAAGATGATTTTCTGTTAGCTAGGGAACTGTTTTAAAATGTTGGAGGTCATGAGGTCAGGAGGACAACTCAGGGTCAACACGCTCGCCTAGGAAGCCAGATGACGTGAAACAACACAGGTTTGAAACCCCTGGGTCCATGTTTAGAAACCTCTGGGTATTAAGCGCGTTATAATTGACCAATCATAATCATAATCAAGGCTGACATGATGGGGTCCTAAGGTTCAAGGGAGAAAAATAAGTCTGGCTGTGATGTTGTGGATAAGGATCAGCTGTCCGATGGTCTACTTGTTGGAACCTATGTAGATGGAGGTTCATTAATCTAGTCTAGTGTGCACTACAATTTGGACTACCTCCATTTTCCAGTGGTAAGTCAATATTTTTAGTATGGATGTATGTAGTTTGGCTGTGTGTCACACCCATTTTTCTGCAATGATGTAGCTGCAATTGTGGGGCATCTGGGATGCATGTTTTGTTGCTTTTAAAGGATGGCATTTGGATGGAATGCTTTTTAAATTTATTATGTCTCCTGTTTATGTTCAAAAAGAGCCATATTTGCTATTTTATGTTTGCTGAATGGATGATTTTTTTTATCTTGTAATATCTCTGTCTAAAGTAATGACAAGGGATTTCCAGCTTAACTTGTGCCAGAAATATATTAAAAAAAACTGTCAGGCCTCATTTTATGGCAAATACTCCAAAGACCCTTAATCAATGAGCCTTTAAATGCATCTTTCAGCAGAGAAAAGAAAAATAAATGTCAAAAATAATCTGTTGATTTAAATGATAGTTTGAGCTCATTGTAGAAACAGATTACGCATGCGTGTAAGGTACCTCTGTAAAAACAATAATAGGTTCCATACATTAGAGCTTACTTGTAAAAGGTAATGCATGCTTTTGCCTATTTTCAGGCCACCATTGTGGGAGAAAAGGGCTTAATTTGAGAACATTGCCAGGCTGCTCCTGGAAATCACTCATGTTTGTGCTGTTACGTTGCTTGTCGATTTAAGGTGCGCTCCTTTTAATATATAGTTACTACTATGTGACGAGTGTGCACAAGAAAAGCCTGGTATTGGGTGTTGCATATCATTTGTCAAATTTACTACGTTAGTTACTGATCGATTTGGGTCCCTTTCTATGTTGGAGATTGTGGTGTTGTACAGGAAATGCCTGGGTTCAGGTATGGCCATACAAATGGGGGAAAAGGCCTATAGAAATAACAACTACAATACAACACTAAACCCCCCTCTTTTCCCCCACCATATCCCCTCTTATCCTTCCTCTCACACTCTTGCTTTATTTCTTGCCCTCTCATTCTCACCCTCTCGTTCATATTTTTGGTTACTCATCGATACCACCGTCTAGCAATGGCATCCTCATTTGCTTTGTTCCCCATCTCATTCTATTGCACACCTACACCCCTTATAACATCCTCCTTTGAAACTTTGCACTCTCCTCCTTATACCCTGGTGCCTATAAATGCAACATGCAAAGAACAGCAGTAAAACTTCAAAACTATTTGCATTGCCAATGCTTGTCTTTTTATTTCCTGTAAATAAGCGTAAATACATGTAAATTATCTACATTCTCAATCTCCATAGGTCAGTATACAAGGTGCCATGTACATTTCTCTGATGTAACAGCTCAAATATACTTTATCCCCCCACTTGCAAACAGTTTTCTCAAATATACTTCTAACACACATCAGACACCCCTGTCTAAACTGCTTCATTTTCAAAAGGGGCTTATACGCCACTTGTATAGCCCACTAGGTTTTAGATATGCATTGTTCTGCCCCTTTACCAACCTTAGCTGGTTTGACGGCTGTATTAGACACATCATTTTTACAAGACGTTTTTGGCTCAACATTTGGCATATTTAACGTAATGATTTTTCTGTATATTATATTTGCAAACATTCATGAGCCTCGTGCTGCGGATCCTCAATTTTATGGCCATCGCACCATTTGTAAAAGAATTGTTTTTAACCTGTTTTTACCACTATGGCTGTGAAGCCCACAATGACAAGGATATCAGCCCACATCACAACGGCTGGGACAGCATCATCTTTAACACGATCAGTCTCCATTATTGACATACATTGCTTAAAAAGTCTATTAAAATTCCCCAGGGTTTTCAATTTGATTTGAGCAGCAAACACATAAAATATTAACAGTGGGGGTCATTACAACCCAGGCACTAATTGCGCCAACCTTACCACCATGGTGTAAACCATGTTTACACCATGGTGGATGGCGGATTTACCGCCCCATTCCAAGGTGAGTGGGGCGGTAAATCCCCATTTCCCATTTTCCCTTCCCCATTCCCATTTTTGCTCCATAGGGCATAATGGGAGTGGGGAAGGCGCTAATTACGCCACCGTAAATTACGGTGGCGTAATTAGCATCATGGCAGGTTAGCGCCATGGATTTTAACGGCTGCTAAAAGCAGCCGTTAAAATCGGAATAGGCATTAAGGGTTAACGACGGCGTTAACACTTAACGCCTGGGTCGTAATGAGGCCCAGTGTCTGCTACAACTTGGCTCTCCTCGTTGCTGTCCTTTTATCAGCTAGAGGATGTAGACAAAAACAGAAATGCTTAGTTTTAAAGCCAGGTTAGGTGCCACACACCTAAAAAAGGTACAAACGTTTGCTTTAAATATGTACCCCCCGGATAGCATTACGTCCGATATAGATGATCCATGTCCTTCTGTATTCTCCAAATGTTGAGGGGCTTGGGTTCACTCTCCCGCACCTCAACTCCATCATTCTGCATGATCATAAACACGTATCCATTGTCTTCATACTCCATTTCGGCATGTTGCATATCTAAACATGATGGTACAGGCTCACTATGATATGATATGGCATTTATAATGCGCCTGTACACAAGTGATTCTAGGCGCGACAAAACAAGGGAGGGAAGACAGAGGAAAGACAGGACAAATGATTCTACTAGGCCTTGTGTCGTTCGGATCATGCAAGGGCAACAACAAGTGCAGGTGGAAGGGAGAGGGAGAAGTGCAAGGGAGAGGGAAAGGGGGAGTGCGATCAAGGTCGCATGGCTCTGAGTAAGTTCAAGGAGGCAGGGGGGCTGTAGGGGTTACAGTTACAGCGCCAAGTACGCAGTAGGCCGGAGGCAGTGCAAGGAGACTGGTCGTGGAAGAACCTGGTACACAGTGAGACTCTGAGGGTACCAAGCAACCAGTCGGTGCAGGGTATTACTGGTGTGGTACTTTTTCAACTTATTTTATGCACGTATCTTACCATTTTATTTCATTTTAACTCTTTCTCTGTTCCCTGAACATTTTATTTATTTTCTTTGGGTTCCTTGTAACCGCTACGGCGGTCTGAGGTTGCCTGGACTCATCGGCATCAGGGCTCGTCCCGTTGCTCGCCTGTCTTTTTTTTCTTAACTGCAAGCACCCGGCAAGTCTGTCCTTACCTTTCATTGAGACCTGGGCGAAATGAGATCAGAACGTCTAATTCAGTGGACAATACCAAGTCTTGTCAAAATATATATATTTATTTATATGTATCTTACACAAAACATTATTATTCTCAACATCCACATTTGTACACCACCATTCATTCCATCATTCATTTACAATCTCAGCATGCACATCAATATTCCAAAATTAGGGAAGCTAGTCTGTTTCGTGCTGTTATTTCCCCCATATGCACACTCCATTTCCTGTTGGTCTACCGCCACCCTCCTTATGATGCAGCTTTTATTCCTTGTTTCCATGAAATTTTATCTGAGTTGAGGCTGCACTATAACTCTCTTATTGTTCTTGGTGATTTTAATTTTCATCCTAATGACCCCTCCGATCTCCAAGGCCTGCGCTTTGTGACCGCGCTTGCTGATTTTGGCCTCTGCCAGCTAGTTGTCGGCCCTACTCATTCTTCAGGTAATACACTTGACCTGATTTTTGCTTCTTTGAACATGGTATCTGCCTATTCGGGATGCCCCATCTCTTGTTCCGATCATATAGTCATTCCTTTTTCTATCAAGGCCCTCCTGGACCCCCACTTTCCCCCCTACCTCGTCCTCCTGCTCGTCGCTGGAATAGGGTCTGCCGGCCTGCCATTATTCACAACTTCAATGATCATCTCCCTGCTTCTGCCCCGTTGGATTTCTCCTCTTTGACCTAAGCATTTACTGCTGCGGCCAACCACCTTGCTCCCCTTTGCCCTTCTAAGACTTGCGGCAGTCCCTCCCAACCTTGGTTCTCAGCCCCTCTCGCTGAGCTGCACCTACTTAAGTGCCAGGCCAAACGCAAATGGAGAACTGATTATTCTCCCTCTGCCCTGTCTGACTTCCGAACTGCCACTGCTAGTTATCAGCTTGCCATCTTTGAGGCTAAGAGTGCTTTCCTCATCTCCTCTATTGAAGTGGCTATCAATGCCCTTAAAACTCTTTTTAAAATAGTGTATGCCTTGTGCACTGTTCCTCTTGACAATTCAATTTGCCCCTCTCTCTCTCTGCTGTTCGTTATCCTCTTTTTTCCAGGACAAAATGTCTCTTATCCGTCAGAAGATCCTTGCTGCTCAGTGCTCGGCCTCTCTGTCTCCTTGTGTTGTTCAGGCTCCCACTCTCCCGGCTCTCTGGTCTCAGTTTGCTGTATTTTCTGAAGCCGACATTACTGAAGCTACGCTGCTTCTTAAATCAGCCTCTCCAGCTGAGCCTATCCCTCTCAGGGTCATTACGGAAATTATTCCTCAGATTTCCGGACTCGTATCTTCCTTTGTGAGTCTTTCCCTTTCCTTGCCTTGGGTGCTGTTCCTGCCTCTCTTAAACATGCGCTGGTCATTCCTCTTCTCAAGAAGCCCAACCTGCGCCCTACTCTTCCGGATAATTTCCGTCCTATTTCTCTTCTGTCCTACCCTATGAAACTGCTTGAATCCCTTATTAGGCCTCTGTTCTCCTCTTTTTTTGAAAACTCCAGCTGCCTCGACCCATTTCAGTTAGGCTTCAGGCCTGGTCAAGGCACTGAGCCTGTCCTAGTGTCGGTGGTGGACAATCTTGCCCAGATTTCTGACCAGGGGGGTGGGTGCCATCCTCTTCCTGGAGCTATTTGCGGCATTCGCTCCACCGACCATGCCATTCTTATTCAGAGGCTCTCTCAACTGGGTATCTCTGGCATAGTTTTACAGATCGCTCTCAATCACTGCTTCTCTCCCCTTTTACGTCTTCTGCTCTCCCTCTACTTTGCGGAGTACCACAAGGCTCAGCACTTTCTCCTTTACTCTTTAATGTGTATATCTGCCCGCTCATTCTGCTGATTCAGTCTTTCGGCTTTCAATGTTATTTTTATGCAGACGATACCCAGATCGTGATGCGGCTGGATCTGGCCTCATCTGACACCGCTCTCCCGTGTCGGTCTTGCTCGTTGGCAATTCATTCCTAAATGGTTTGTAATTGGCTTTGTCTCAATGGGGACAAAACAGAGGTACTCCTGGTCAGCTAGTTTGATACCTCTCCTGTGTCATCAAAAACCTTGGGGTTAAGCTCTATTCCTCCCTCTCACTTCTTCCACAGGTTAGTGCAGTATGCCAGGCTGTACACTTTAAACTCTGTGTTCTCCGTAAGGTTCTCCCCTTTCTTCCTGTTTATCTCCGTGCTACTGTTGTTCCTTCTCTCATCTCAGGGTCTCTTGACTACTGTAACTCTCTATATCTGGCTCAACCTAAATATCTGTTTCATTGTCTCCAGGTACTTCAGAACTCCACAGCATGTTTGGCTTGGGGGCCCACCGATTCTCTTCGGCCTCTGATGCCCTTAAGTTTCTGCATTGGTTACCCATTGCTAGCAGGGTACATTTAAAATCCCTGTGCATTGTCCTCACGCTTTCTACAAGAATGGACCTGTCTATCTCCAGGCAAAATTCACTCGCTATATCCCCGATCGTTCTCTCTGCTCAGTTTCTTCTTGCTGTATTCCTGTCCTCTGTATCCGGCGTGCCCGCTTCAGAGGTTGTTCCTTCTCGGTCGGCGCTTCACAGTTATGGAACCTGCTTCCCCTTTCCTTGCGTCAGGTTCAAGACCATCTTGCCTTCCGTCGCCAACTCAAGACTATACTCTTCCCCGCTGATTACATTTTGTGCTTTCTCTGCTTTTCATCTCTCTTTGCTGACCTAGAACTCTCCTTGCCTAGCGCCTTGATTGTAACACTCTAATCTGATAGTCCAGAATGAGATATAAAACTCCACTAACCTGGTCGGAACGCCGGAACCGGGACAGCAGCGGCGGAATTGGAAAGCCTCCCTGAGAGTCCTGAGACCCCTACTCTGCTGGAAGGGAAGAAAGTAACTTCAACAGGAAGAGGCAGGACCCCCAGGGAAACCCTCAAGGGGGAAAAAACCCTAGGTGTGTTGTCGGAGACAGGTGGTTTATCCAAGGCGCAGACCTCCCGATTTGATGGCTGTATCACAGGTTCTAACGGGAGAAAACAACAGGTGAATATAGGAGGACAGCGGAATAATAGAATCGATTGGGAGAAGAGAGGGGTTTCTTACGGATGGATTAGGAGGAATCTAGTTGTTGCTGAGAGGTGGAGGGTTCTCGGAGTGAAAGGTAGAGATGGTTGGAAGGAAGCGCTGGAAGGGCACACTATAAGGTAAGAGAGAAAAAGGAATGGTAGATACCATGCAAGATTGAATACACTAGAATAGGGAGAGCCTAGAGTTCGAACTTACGAAGCGTCCTGAAGTACAGAAGCGACGCGCGAAGGCGAAAGCCTTCGGTTCTGATATAGCGTCACATGACATGTCGTAATAGTCAGCTGGTTGCGTGGAAGAATCATGTGACCTGTCCTTGACGTGCACTGATGACGTGGAACCACAGTACCGCTAGAACTGGTGGTATTGACAGAAATAGATCGCGCATCTGCACAACAAAGCGCGGAACTGCACATTTTCCACCTATGTAAGTGTACAAAGCAGCGATGACGAAAAGGTGTAACAGTATGCCCTCTCTTCCTGGGGGGCGATCCGGGCTTCCCCGGGTGTAAACGAAAGAAACGTTGAATCAAAAGGGGAGAGTGAACACCAGAAGCAGGTCCCCACGTTCTTTCAGCCGGAGAATACCCCTTCCAGTCAATAAGAAATTGTAGTTGACCCCTGTGGTAGCGGGAGTCACATATACCGGCCACCTCATATTCTGTCCCGGTATCAGTGATCACCGGAGGTGGAATGGTCTTTGTGGAGCGTTGGAAACGATCAGCTACAGTTGGTTTCACTTGAGATAGATGAAAAACAGGATGAATGCGAAACCAGGCCGTCGGGAGAGCCAGTCGAACTGCTGCCGAGCCTACTTTAGATACCAACTTGAAAGGACCAAAGAACCTAGGAGATAATTTAGAAGGGACTAAGTGTTTCGGAAGAAACCGAGAGGCCAACCAAACCTTGTCCCCTACTTGTAGTTCTGGAAATTTGCGTCGATGTTGGTCTGCATATCGTTTGGCTCGATCCTGAGCTTCTTGAAGGGCCAACCGAGCCTTCTTTTGGCCAGACTGGATGATGTCTATCAAACAGTCCACCCCTGGTAATTTAGAGGGGGAGGGAGTAATGGTAGGGACAAAAGAAGGGTGAAACCCGTATGAACAGAAGAAGGGGCTAGTCTTAAGGGCAGTGTGCTTGGCATTGTTGTAAGCAAATTCTGCGATTGACAACAGTTCAGACCAATTATCCTGAGCTGCTGAGACGTAACAGCGGAGGTATCCTTCTAGAGTTTGGTTAAGACGCTCCGTCTGCCCGTTGGTCTGGGGATGGTAACCCGAACTGAGTGCCCTCTTAATGCCTAGGAAGTGACAGACTCCTTTCCAATATTGAGAAGTGTATTGTGGCCCTCTGTCAGAGACTATGACTTCAGGTAGGCCGTGTCTGGAAAACACTTCAGAAATGAAGATCCTAGCCATTTGGGCTGCCCCTGGCAATTTGACTAAGGGAATGAATTGGGCCATCTTGGTCAAGTAGTCAATGGTGACCATTATTGTCGTGTAACCTGAGGAAGGGGGAAGATCCACTATAAAATCAGTGGAGATGATTTGCCAAGGTTTCTCGGGAATCGGCATGCGGGAAAGTAAGCCAAAGGGAGGAGCTCGTGAAGCCTTAGACTGGATACATGTTGTACAGGAATTTACATAATCTTGAACATCGACCTGAAGGTTTGGCCACCAGAAATAACGTTGTATCAAATCCAGAGTAGTCTGTATTCCCCGGTGACCTGCAGCTCGGGAGTCATGGCACATCCGAAGAACCTCAGATTGAAGAACACTAGAAGGAATTAGGACCTGTGTTGCGTGGAAATACAATCCTTGATCCTTTGTAAGATGGTGGGTATAAAGAAGATTCTCACATTCAGATTGATTCTTAATGGTATCCAGCTTTAGTAGCTGAAGAAAGTCGGAAATGACTGCCACAAATCTTGCTTGAGGAAACATCTTCTCTGAGCTGAATTGCGAAACCTGTGGTTTCTTTCGAGATAAGGCATCGGCTCTGAGATTCTGGCTTCCTGGGAGAAAGGTGAATTCGATTCGGTAAGGCAGAAAGAAATACGCCCACCGTGCTTGTCTACTATTGGTGGTTTGAGCCTGCTGTAGTACTTTCAAGTTCTGATGGTCTGTACGGACCACAATGGTATGGGGAGATCCTAGTAGAAGATGTCTCCATTCTTCGAACGCCTTCTTTATGGCCAATAACTCTTTTTCAAGAACAGAGTAGTGTAGTTCTGAGGAGGTAAACGTCTTTGACAGATAGGCCACCGGTCTCTCCTCCCCCGAATCAGTTGTTTGTAGAAGGACAGCTCCTAGAGCGTGATGAGAAGCGTCTGTCTCAAGGATGAATTGGCGGGATTGATCCGGGTTGAGTAAGACCCTGGCGGAGATGAATAAACCCTTTAAGGTCTCAAAGGCTTGTTGGGCAGAAGGATTCCAAGAGAAGACGATCCCCTTCTTGAGTAGTCGAGTAATGGGTAGAATAGTCTCAGAATAACAAGGAATGAACTTCCGATAGAAATTTGCGAATCCGAGAAATCGCTGAACCTCCTTGACGGTGGAAGGAGCTGGCCAATCTAGCACGGCAGAAACTTTTCTGGGATCCATAGAGATCCCATTTGCAGAGATGACAAATCCAAGATAGGTTATCTGAGCTTGATGGAACTCACACTTCTCTGCCTTACAATACAAATGGTTCGTCTGCAAACGACTCAGAACTAGATTAACATGTTGGATGTGGTCTTCAAGAGTGTCTGAGAATATCAAAATGTCATCGAGGTAAATGACGACACAATGAAGCAGCAAATCGGCGAAAAGGTGATCCATAAACCGTTGAAACACAGCCGGCGCATTAACCAGGCCAAAGGGCATTACTTGGTACTGGAAGTGTCCAAAAGGGGTTGGAAAGGCCGTTTTCCATTCGTCATTCGGAGCGATTCTGATGAGATGATAGGCTCCCCTGAGATCTAATTTAGTGTAGAGAGTAGCTCCACGGACGGCTTCAAGAATGTCTTTAATCAATGGCATGGGATACTTGTCAGGAATAGTGATCTTATTGAGCCCTCTATAATCTATGCACGGTCTCAATTCTTCTGTATCTTTCTTTGGAATAAAAAATAAGGAAGCTCCAGCGGGAGATTTAGATTCGGTAATGAGACCGTTCTGAATATTAGCATGGAGATACTCTCGAAGGGCACTCTTCTCCCGTTGGGACAAAACATACATTCGTCCAAACGGAACCGGTTGATCTGGAAGCAGGTCTATATGACAATCATCCCTTCGATGAGGCGGAAGTGTTGGAAACTGGGGAGTTGAGAACACCCTGAGAAAGTGTTGATGACATTTGGGAATCATACTCAAATGACCGATGGAAGGCAATTCGGTGGTAGGAGGAGACTCTGATGGAATATATAGGCCTACCGAATTGCGTGAAAGACAATGTGTGACACAGTACTCCGAGCCCAAAAAAAGTGTTCCTGCCTTCCAATTTATGTAGGGGTTGTGTAATCGCAACCAAGGCAGACCAAGAATAATGGGGAAGTGAGCCGCTCTGATTAAATCGAACACCAATGACTCTTTATGAGAGGCGATCAAACAAGTTAGCTGTTTGGTCTGTTCTCGTATAGGTCCCGAGCTTAATGGACTACCATCGACTCCTAAGATAGGTGTAGAAAAGGGTTTAGGAGTTCTGCCTATCCCGTTCTTAGCTGCCCATTTATCATCAATGAAGTTTCCAGCGGCTCCGCAGTCGAGCAGAGCTGGTATGTCCATCAAGTTACGGTCAGGCAACAAGATGGTCAATGAAAGTACAACCATGGAGGGGTTATTAGCCAATGGTTCAAAAGTGGACTCTTCTTCTATCGGGGAACCCTGAAGTTGTACTCCTACCGTGGTTCCCCTTACGGTAGGGGCTTGGCGTTTCCCGACGGCAAAGGTCTGGATCTGCGAGGAGGGACAACAGGACAATCTCGTAACAAATGGGAAGAAGACCCACAATACATACACAGGTTCAAGGCCTTCCGTCGTTCTCTCTCTATGGCTGAAATAGGACCTCTAACAGATCCTATCTGCATGGGTTCCTCAGAAGGAGTGGTCTTATGTTGTAGGGCCAAGATATCAGGGTTGAGACGAGGACCTTTCCCTTTCTTCCTTTCGATAGAACGCTCTTGAAGGCGGTAGTCTATTTGCATAGTCAAAGATATCATCTCCGCCAGATTCGCTGGCCGTGGGATCTTGGACACCTCATCCTTCAAATCCTCCGCAAGTCCTCGTTGAAAGAGAGTGAGTAGTCCGTCATCAGGCCAACCGGTTTCTGAAGATAACTGTTTAAATCGAGTAATATAGGACATAAGGTCCTTCTGACCTTGCCTGAGATCAAGAAGCCTTTCCTGCGTGGCTACCGAAATCTCTTGTCGACCAAACATGGACCTGAGACTGTTGGAGAACGCTGGATAGGAATCCAATACAGCGTTTCCGGAAGTGACTAACGGAGTAGCCCAAGCAAGGGCAGGACCCGTTAGGTGTGAAATGAGAAATCCTACCTTGTCCTTATCCGTGGGAAAGAATCGAGATTTGAACGTAAACTGAATGATGCAACTATCAAGAAATTCTTTCAACTTATGTGGGTCACCATCATACTTGCCCAAGGAGAGAGTAACGGGAGGGGTTTCAGAAAAAGCCCGAGTCAACTGTTGTTTTAATTGTGCATTGTCCTGTTTAAGACTCTGCATTTCAATAGACATAGACTGCATAGCAGCCATTAGCTGCTGCATTTGTTGTTCCATCCCTGCACCGCCGCTCCGACCAAGCTAGAGAGTTTCTTTTTATGGCGTCGCTTACTGTAACACTCTAATCTGATAGTCCAGAATGAGATATAAAACTCCACTAACCTGGTCGGAACGCCGGAACCGGGACAGCAGCGGCGGAATTGGAAAGCCTCCCTGAGAGTCCTGAGACCCCTACTCTGCTGGAAGGGAAGAAAGTAACTTCAACAGGAAGAGGCAGGACCCCCAGGGAAACCCTCAAGGGGGAAAAAACCCTAGGTGTGTTGTCGGAGATCCTTGTAGACAGGTGGTTTATCCAAGGCGCAGACCTCCCGATTTGATGGCTGTATCACAGGTTCTAACGGGAGAAAACAACAGGTGAATATAGGAGGACAGCGGAATAATAGAATCGATTGGGAGAAGAGAGGGGTTTCTTACGGATGGATTAGGAGGAATCTAGTTGTTGCTGAGAGGTGGAGGGTTCTCGGAGTGAAAGGTAGAGATGGTTGGAAGGAAGCGCTGGAAGGGCACACTATAAGGTAAGAGAGAAAAAGGAATGGTAGATACCATGCAAGATTGAATACACTAGAATAGGGAGAGCCTAGAGTTCGAACTTACGAAGCGTCCTGAAGTACAGAAGCGACGCACGAAGGCGAAAGCCTTCGGTTCTGATATAGCGTCACATGACATGTCGTAATAGTCAGCTGGTTGCGTGGAAGAATCATGTGACCTGTCCTTGACGTGCACTGATGACGTGGAACCACAGTACCGCTAGAACTGGTGGTATTGACAGAAATAGATCGCGCATCTGCACAACAAAGCGCGGAACTGCACATTTTCCACCTATGTAAGTGTACAAAGCAGCGATGACGAAAAGGTGTAACAGTGATGCCCTTGCTGGTGAATGCTGCACTTTACAAATGCCTTAAAATAACATAACATGACATAACATAACATGACATAACATAACATAACATAACATAACATAACATAACAAAGAGCTGTCCCACTTGTGGGCATCTTCTGATGAACTGGAATTCCTGATGGCCCTGTGGTGGGTAGTTCAAGGGCATCAGTGGCATCATGTGACATTTCTGGGATGGCCATTGATCATTTTAGTTCACAAGGAGGTTGCTGTGCACCCATGTTTCCTTGGGTAATTTTACGTCTGTTGTGGACTCCCCTGTCTGTAAGGTTAAAAGAGGGGCATGGTCCTAGACTGCACAAGGGCATTATATAGAACAAATATACTTGGGATTTGAGCTGGATCTTATTTTACAAGCAGCCACCCAAATGCAGAGGGGAGTGCCATTGATAATCCTCACACAAGAACAAATAATGTTGCAGCATATTATTGGAAAGATATGCCTTGAGCGTCAGAATCTCCTCCTTTCAATTCCTCGATACTTCTAGGTCCATGGTGGCTAGTACATGCAGCTGTAACAGACTAAAGACAACCTTAAGCACAGGTGTGCCACTGGCTCCACTGGAATGATTTTTAAAGCGGAGGATGTTGATCCATCTTTATATTGTCAATGTCCGTTGCGGAACTTGCAAAGGCGTTAATCCACGGCAGAATATCACCCCGATGCTATACTTCACATAGTACACAAGAAATCAGCCTTCCATCACCATCCACTGTTCATGTTTTATTTCCTCCCCGATTATGTACGAAACTCCACCGACTGTAATTTGTTAGCGGTCTAGATTACCATCAATCAATCAATATTTCTTTATTTCGGATTATAAAAAAAACCCATAAAAGGTACATCATACAAAGATAAAACCATTTAACAAAAAACACTTCATCCACTAAAAAGCAAAGGGCAACAATTCATTTGTAAAATCACATACATAATAATATCACATCATTGGTAAAATCACGTGCATATCACAATTCAGCACTTGTAAACATTCTCTAAAAACCGCCGGATGCTTGATAGCCATTGAGCTTGTAAATCAAACTCTTCTACTATACATCACTTCTTTCTGCGATTGCATGCCCTTCTATTTTTTCCCTTTCTCGTGTTTGCCAGGCTTTCCTAATAAATAGGGATAGATTCAAAGCAATAGCTGGCGATGCTGCATTCAGCAGGTAGTAGAGAGCAGGCCTGTTCTGTGTGAAGACCCTACCTACAAACAGAGGTATCAGGTACGTTTTCCTTAGGTAGCAATAGGCTGGAGAAATGAATGAGAAATTTGCAAAATCTTCATGCCCAGCTTGACAAATAGGTCATTTTAATTCAAAATCCCAGCCAGATCTCCTGCTTAGAACCTCACCCAGCTCAATGCACCCAAAGCTCCGTACTCTTCAGTTGTATTTGTTGAAATTCTCATCAATTGCCTGTTCATTGGTTTCAACAATTCCTGCATCTGTGTAGCATAATTTACCTACTCCACAATTTTCTTCTTTAAATAACGACCCATACTTTTATCCAGGAGTACATGATTGGTGATCATACCATTGTTAGTTACATGCCCCAACATTTTCTTGATGTTTTCTAACCAACCAATCTTATCAGCACCTTTTTTTCAAATAGGTCCTTTATAATTTTTTGTGTGAGCCCAGCCTTCGGGTTAGTCCAGATCCTCAACCATAACATACTTGGCTGCAAGAGCAATAGGTCTTCCAAAAAAGGTAAGTCCTATCTCTTGATGTGATGCGAAATTTGGGGCAGAGACAGGTAACCCAAGGGCGATTTTACGAAACGAGTTTCCTCTTTTTGCAGTATGCCATTATTCCCATACACCCAGATCGCAGCACAATATTTAATTGTCCATATAGTACGTGCATTATAGATCTTTTTTATAATGCAAAGCAGTTGCTGCTTATGCCGTTTCATAAATCTATAAATGCCACCTATAGATTGTTTCATGATGGGAACCTGTTTCAACATATGTGCATTCCCAGGGAAGTTCCTAGTGAAGTTCACATTAAAGCACACCCCAAGTAGTCAAATTGGTTCACTCTTGGGATCACTGTCCCATCACACATAATTTTGAGGAATTTGCACAATCCTTTTTTCCCCACGCATAGCATTACAGCCGGTTTATTGGTATTAACATTCAAGTCCAAATCTCTCATAAAGTCAAAGAATTTGTTAACTAGGATTTGCAATTCTCTTGGGGACCGTGCAATGAGGACCGTATCATCGGAATAGATTAGGGCTGGAATTGACAGCCTGGGCATCATTATCACACTTCAAGAGCTTTCCCGAGAGATCATTAAAGTACAACGAGAAAAGCAGGGGTGTCAAAACACACCCCTGTCTAACCCCTGAATTAGTCGAGAACCAGATTGTGCAATGGCCCTCCCTGCCAAATTGAATACAAGCCTCATTTTCTCTATGTAAAACTTATAAGATACCAAAAATAACTGCTGGGCAATTATATGACCTGAGCACATGCCATAATTTAGTCCGGTTAACTTTATCGAAGGCAGTGCTCAGGTCCATGAATGCAAGGTAGATTGGTTCCTGTTTAATATTCAGAGAAGGGGCAATTATCGAGTACAAATTTAAGCATTGCTCCATTGTCCCTAGATTGGGCCTAAACCCCAATTGAATCGGGGATAACATCTTGTGATTTGTAAACCACTCTTCTAATTTGATGAGTAAACACTTCCCAAGCTAGTGAAGTTAGTGTTCCGGAGGGATATTTCCCCACATGGCTGGGGGCTTTTTCTACAACCTTTTTTATAAATCAGAACGATAATCGCTCTTAACCAATTCCTTGATATGGAGTTTGATCTCAAGATTGCAATAAATAATATTGTTAAAATTGGCCCTTCATACTTCACTATTGTCTTGATACAACTCGACCCTTATCCCATCACTGCCAGGAGCGCGACTACATTTTTCACTTTCAATAGCTTTTGCACCTCTTCAAGCGATAAACAAACCTCACCGTGCACATTGTCTGCTTGCCTCAGGTTTATCAAAGGAACGATCTCCACTATATCCTCCCCACCTTGGGCTTCATATAATTTACTGAAGTAGTTTACCCATATATGATCTTGGATACTAGACTCCATCCCTGCTACATGCTCTGTGTATAGGACAGCTATTAACTTTTTTCCAGATGTTTTGTGAATCATTGTTTTTGCTCGCTGCCACAAGCCTATTTCAAGCTTGACTATCCAGCATTATCCTACGTTTTCTAATGTGGTCTTTATAGTTGGTCCTATCCCGAGCAATCTCACTTTTGGATGACCCTTGGTTTTTAAGTATACTTAGTAAATTAGGCTTTGACCAATCTACAATCATTATCAAACCATCCCACCATGGGGCCCTTTTTCCCTTAAGTCAGACGTCTCTCCATGAATCCATCTATGATGTTTCCCATCGACTGCGTAAAAATTGAACTATTACCACCAGAGTATTGGCAGGATTTAGCAGTGCCTGGAACAGAGCTATGTTAGCCTTCATAATATTCGTCCCCAGCCAGGGCTTTAAGTGGGGTAAGAAATCGAGGGGGGGCCTCATTTGGGGGGGAGGCTTGTGGGGGGCGTGGCCTAAAACATACGCAAATCGTAAGGTATGCACACAAATATATATAAATGTTACATATTTCTATGTTTACAAAAGATGGCTTGCAAAGTACACAAACCATAGTAAGGTACACACACAGATATATAACATTTATATATATTTGTGTGCATACCTTACGGTTTGCCTAGTTTTCAGGCCATTTTCTTAAAACATTTCGGGTTTATAAAAGTTGGCTATGAAAGTACACAATTCAAGCCATCTTTTATAAAGCTTTGACTACGAACACAATTGTCCGTCGGCAAAGTTTTATAAAAGATGGCTTGAATTGTGTACTTTTCAAGCCATCTTTCATAAACCTCTAAAATGTCGAGGAATCCCCAGGTTCGCCGAGGGTTAAGGACGCCTCGGCGACCTGGGGAAACAAAGGAACAGTAACTGCCTCTGATGACCCCTCGCGCGAGGGGTCACCAGAGGCAGTTAGTATGACTGACAGAAGTGGCAGCCAGGCACAGCATCGCTGTGGTTGGCAGCCGCGGCGGGTTAATGCATCCCACCAATGTTGCGTGCGGTGGGCCCGGGGGCCCCGGCTCAGCCCCACTTTTTGGAGACTGCCAGGGCCTGGCCCTGGCAGGCCCCTGCCCACTTAAAGCACTGTCCCTAGCACACCCTTTGCGGAGTCGTTCCATCTCAACCTTTTGGTGGTATTACCTATGCAAACAATCTCTGTAATGTGGTCAATTTAATTACCTTTTGGTTTGATACCTGGCCATTCTATAGCTAAATCGAGAGCATATTGGTCACTATACAGTTCTTCCCTCACATGAAAGTTCTTAACCAAACTCCACACATTGGCAGATGCAAGAAAGTAGTCTATAGTTGAACTTCCTTTCGTACTTAGATTACCAAACTGTGTTTTTTTTTATTGCCAAGCTATATAGAAGTTATCAGCAGTGGCATTCAAACCAGTCCTTTGCGCAGCCGTTACAATATATGACAACATGTCCCATTCCATATTACCATTTTAGAGATGCTTGCCCATTCCTGCCTTTTTCTATACATTCTGGGACTTGTCTGCTTCTACAACCACATGGTGCTGTTGCGAGTGGACAAAGGACATAGCCCCTTTAAGGGGGGAGCTCAAGACTATGGGAGGGAGCGGGAAGCGGGAGGAAAGGGAGGAGCAAGGGAAGAGGGAAGTCAGTAAGGAAATGGAGGAATAAAGGGAAACCTCAGTAACCATGGCTCGTGTGTCTTCTATCCGGAATGTGTATGCATGGCCAACTCAGCAGTATAACACTGGCGACGAAAGGAAACAAGCCCCAGCAGTGCCATGACAGAGGTGAGCCCAGCAGCATGAAGGTGCCCAGAAGAAAGGAGGGGGCGGCGGACCCAACCCGGCAGAAGAACGTGTGAGAGGCAGCAGCAGCACGGAGGACGAAGAAAGTGAAAGAGCAGAGCACTGCAGCAAAGTGAAGTAGAGCCTGTGCGCCCAGCAGTAGAGAAGGAGGAGGGCCTGTGCGCCCAGCAGCATCCCGGGACCCATGTGCCCGCAGTGAGGAGGGGCCCGTGTGCACGCAGTGCGGAAGGGCCCGTGTGCTCGCAACTGGTGAGGACCTGGAGAAGAGCCCAGGAAGAGGGCCCGTGAGCCCCGAGAAAGAGGAGCCCAGGGGGAGGGCCCATGTGCCCGAAGAAGAGGAACGCAGGAGGAGGGCCCCCCAAGCCCTGCAGTGAAAGGCACCCATCGACGGGAAAGGTGCGGCCCTTCGACCGCAGCAGTGATGGCCTAATCTAACGGCCGGCAAAGCAGGACGACACAGCGGGTAAGTGTGACCCCGCCGCAGGAGCCAACCCCGACAGCAAGGAGAAGGACCGCCGGACGCAGCCCAGCAGAAGAAGGAGCTGCGGGAGCCCACCCCGACAGCAGAGAGGACCACCGGACGCAGCCCAGCAGAAGGAGGAGCTGCTGGTGCACACCCCGACATCAGAGAGGACCGCCGGACGCAGCCGGCAGCAGAGAGGATCGCCGGCCGAAAACCAGCTGAAGGAGGAGCCGCCAGGTGTTGTCCAGCAGAGCCGTCGGAACGAATCCAACGGCAGGTGGAGGCCGACGCGGAAGCAGAACCCAGCAGGAAGCGGAGCCGCCACCAGGAACAGCCCCAACGGCGAGAGCGAGATGCCGCGAGAAGTGCGCGGCTGCTGCAGGTACTAAACCCGCGTCTCCCACGCAGCGACAGTCAAAAAAATAATAAATAAATAAAATCACAGAGTTTGTGGCTGCAACAGGCACTAAACCCCGCGTCTCACACAGTGACAGTCACAAAAAAAGAAAATAATAATAGAGAAGGGAGAAAGAACCACAAGTGTGTCTCCCCTTATTCGGCCAGCCTTATGACCAGACGTCCAAGCGCCCACATCAATTACAAGGAGGGAAAACAATAAACAGTTCCCATCGCCCTCCACCCACCAGCCACATAATAAGACATTTTACCAAAGCCATCCTCCAGCCACACATACAATGCGACCACCAGCCAAGGAAGAAGGCTTGCGTGGGACATTGCAAAAGCCCCACCAGACACTCCTGCACACAAGCAACAGCAAGGCCAACACAGGGCAAAAACAATAAGTATTTAAGATAAGGGTGTCACAAGAGTAACACGCAAGAGCAATAAGCACCAAAGGAGGGCATAAAATAAAGGCGCCAACGGTCTGAAATGCACGTGAGACACCGACAGCCTCGATAGCCCACGAAGCGCACTTTGGGGGCACACACACGAAAGAACATACAAGGAGCTCACCCAACAACAGTAGCCGGCACACAGGCCACCTACACGCATAGCAGCAAGAGTGGCAACACCCCACTCACTACACCATAGCACCATTTCAGGTGCCACTCGAGGTGACAAGGACTCTCTGCCTCGCACAGCATTGTGCCAAGCCACCAATAGCCCAGAGATACCACAGAGGACCGTGAAGGGCAGCATAGATACACGGCTCTCACCCCACTACCTGAAAGGACACGTGGCCTCTACAAATAACGGACGGCTCCAGTGCCCGCAATACCTGGGCCTTATACAGCCACATACGGCCCCACAGTTGAACACCGCCAGCAACCCCAACAAGGGCCTATCACACCCGCAATCCACACAACATCCTAAGCCACAAGCCGCAAAGCCTCAACAAGAGGGCCGACCTAACAAGACAGGCTGCCGACGCAGGAGCACACACCCCATTCCCACAGAGGCCCGACCCGTTCACCCTCCGACCCATTCTTCCCACCTTTGGCTTTGATCATGGTGTGGGTGAAGAGTTTGAAGACTTTCTAGGTGCAATTGGGAACCAAGACCCGCCAAACAAACTCAGCATATTTAGGAACCTGGCAGGACAAGAGGTAAAGGACATCATCAAGACAATTCCAGCAACAGACAAAACCACGTACCAACGCCTCCTCGATGCAGTCAATGACAAGCTCATAGTAGGCTCCAACAAAGACTACAAACGCCTTGCATTCAACCACCACAGGCAGCGTCTGCACTAATCCATTGGAGAGTTTGTCATACGTCTCCAGCAGAAGATAGTAGATTCGACTTCGCCAACTTCAATGACGAAGAAGCTATAAGACTAAGGATCATAGAAGGGTGCACCTCGTCAACGTTCAGAAAACAACTTCTCAAAAAGCCCCTACCCCTAGCTAAAATACTCAATCTGGCAAAAACATATAAGAGAGTTGACGCACAGGCAGCTGCCATTGAAAGGAAAGCTGAACACGACGCCATCGTGGCCCTCACGGAAGGGCAACCGCAATACACTAAGCCCACTCGACTCTGGAGAAGGTGGAAATGTAGAAGACACCAGCAACAAAGCCTGCGCAAAGAGCAATGCCACGGGCGAGGGTGGAAACACACACACAGACAACCATACCCAGCCTCCGGACGAACATGCTGGCGCTGTGGCCAGGAAGGTCACCTTCAGGCAATGTGCACAACAGGACCACCCACAAGCTCGGCATGCCAACCCACACCACCAGCCCAGGCAAGATACCCGAGTGCACCGGGGACACGGCTAGACATCAGGAAACAAATTGAGGGCATGAACACCAGCCCGCCCAGACGTCACAAGTATGCATACCCCCGCTACACCGAGTTAACCCACCCAAAAAGAGACAGACTGGCACTTGGCACACAAACCCCACCCATTCTGCGAGAGGACCACGAGCCTCGCAACCACCCAGTACTCTTCGAGATATCGTACGGGGGGGAACTTAGAAGCCACAGGAAACGTCGGTACGAGGCAAAGGGCGGAGGAATAACCCCTAGACAAACCCCAAGGCCATGCCGCCCAATGGAGGACGGCACGGACAGTGCAGCTAAAAGGACAGTCACGAGACACGGCCCAACCCAAGGAGACCGCAGAGTGCCTGACACCATCCGCATGATACCGAGTCCCGCCACAGGGCACAGCCGTCTCAGCTGCCGGACAGCACTAAAACACGCACTTGTCAGCATTCACTATAGGTCATTCGAAGCAACCCGCAAGAAGGACCACGTGCCCGAGCAAGATGCGGGAGAGGCAAGCAAAGCTAAAGGACAGACGAACTGCGCAGATCCCATTCCAGCGACAAAGAACTATGGCAAAATGACGCCAAACGACTCCCTCCTTCACGAGTTATACTTTGAAGAGCATGAACCAATGAAAGGGTAAGCGATCAAGATGGAGGAAAATGAGAGAGCGGAGAATCATGAAACACCGCAACAAGAGAGCGCAGAGGAGACGCACGAGCAACCAAACAGGACCCAGCGAATCACAAAGAGACCCCAACGGCTCATCGAGTAAATGTAACCCGGGAAGTCTCATGTTAAGCAAGGGGGGAGATGTTGCGAGTGGACAAAGGACAGAGCCCCTTTAAGAGGTGAGCTCAAGACTATGGGAGGGAGCGGGAAGCGGGAGGAAAGGGAGGAGCAAGGGAAGAGGGAAGTCAGTAAGGAAATGGAGGAATAAAGGGAAGGTCCTCAGTAACCATGGCTCGTGTGTCTTCTATCCGGAATGTGTATGCATGGCCAACTCAGCAGTATAACAGATGCCAGATTATAGAATTTTTCAATTAGCACTATGACAAAGTTTGGCCTTTTGCAGAAACCTACTCTTTCAATACATGATTGCATCATGGCAACGTTTTCTCCAGTGCTAAACGGTATTAGCATTAGTGCAAACCTTTCCCTCGTGCAAAAATGCATTAAAAGAATATGTTTTTGCCATAGGGCATACTTTTTCCTATTGCTTACACCATACAAAGTTGTACTTGCACTGGTGCAAATCTAATTTGTGTAATCCGGTGTAATCTGGCCCCCGGTGTTTATGGCATTTTGTGAGAGGACAGGTCTTCCAGCACTAATGAGTGTCATGGATGGTGGAGCCTTTTACTCTTACAGCCAATTCAGGTACGCAACGCCAGTTTGGCTTTTACCCTAAACCGCTAGGGAGACCATGAGTGCCAATAGAGAAGACTTGACTGCTGCAGAGAGGCTCCTACGGACAGACACAGCAAGAGAGCTGATCCACAGTCCAAGGAGTGCACCAAGGGGACCCCTACCGTGGCCAAACAGGAAAACAGAAAAACTAAGCAAGGATTGCCGCCCACCTGAGCAAGTATCCAGACAGCCATGTATTATGTGCATCTTCCCTACTCCAAGCATCAGGGAGGATAAGAGTCTTCTTATTCTGTGGGGAGGAGTTATGGGAGAAGACAGCTAGAGAAAGCAAAGGGTACTAATTGAGATGAGGACTCGTTGGAAGGTTCACAAGGGAAGACAGAGCAGGGAGGGGTTGCTGCTTTATTAAAAAGAGGCAAAGCGGTAAAGTGAACGTTTGAGAGCTTCACACCATAGGTGCAGGGGACCGAACAAAGATACCAGTTGACTACGAAGCTCTAACTGGTGTGAAACAAGGAGCCTTCAAAGCTTCTACTCCCCTTCAGAGCCCTGCCATGTTTTCTTAGGACGGTTATGGAGGGACTGTTCTAGATTCACCTATCAGCAGAAAGCTTGCAAATTTCTGCTCGTACCATATAACACTTCTTAGGTTATTTCCATGGCAATTGTTTGCATGCTTAACTTATTCTGCTGATGTGTATGGTTTATACCCTCTCACAGCCCCCTGGGCACATTTTGCTCTTCTTTTACAACCTTACACATGCACATAGTTGACGTGTGCACCTTTGTGAATGCAGCACATCTCTTGTTTCGTGGAAGCACAAAGACTTTGGTGCGATGTTCGTCCAGTTTTAAAATCAAACAAGATCCATGTTTTGATACCTTTTATTGGAGTTTACAGTAGGAGAATCCGTTGCATTTGTTCTTTCTCTCTGGGTGTGATTTTCTTGGTACCACCAATATGCACCATTTAGACCACCACCTGACTAAGAAGTCCCTGTGACTTAGAAAGCTAATGAAACTAACATCTCATCATAACATTTTCAGTTAGTCCAATAAAGGTATCATAACTTGGATTTTGTTTGATTTTGTGGAAGTGAATGATGTGTGTGCGTTTTCATGCACGTGTCATTAGAATATATGGGACCCCATTAATTATTAATGAGTGTATGTTTATTTTGATTGTTATAAGTGACCCCTAAACATACTTTATCTCAGATGCATGATGGTTTTGAGTGGATAAGGTAGAAAGAGACATTGAAGCTAGAATGTACATGAAATGAACTGGCTATTGGACGAAATGGGATTTTAATGCTTTCAAAGATGGCTCTCGTATTACTCCAAGAGGGTCATGTCACAGATGGCACAGAAATCAATCTGTGTCTTCGAGACAGTTCAAGGGTTTTTATTCTTTTATTTGTGGGGCTGAGGGTCATCTCACTTTCTCTTGACTTGTTATGGCCCACCTACCTAACCCGGGTGTCCCTAACTCCCGGTTACTGCTCCAGAATGTTGACCCGTACTGTTTAATTACTATCTTGTGCTGCAGGTGATACATTAAGACACTGGCTAATGATGAATCGGGATAGTGGCTTACACTTACTTGCTTGGATTCAGGTTTGTTCAAGCAAGCCTAGGCTTACCGTTCCTCCTCTATTCTTACTACCACACTCCTTCTCTTACTCCTTCCACCAGTCTTCTGCCGCCATGATGTTTCACTCTCCTTAGTTCTCGACTCAACCCTTTGATGTTACTTTTCCTCCCAGTCCACTTCACTACTCCTCTTTTTTACTACTCTCTCATCCTCACGCCTACTCCCCTCTTCCACACCCTATGTCCCTCCTCCACACTCCTACTCCCCTCTTCCACACTCCAACTCTCCTTCTCCTATTACTATGTAAAGGAGCGGCCGGGGCACTCTTAGCAGCTACCTCGATTACCAGCAAGAGGATACTTGGGTCCCAACAAAACCCCTGCAGCAAGAGCAGAGACTCAACCATAGGGCAAAGTTTACTGTCTTCATTATCAAAGAAAATGACAGGGATCACACTAGAACAGCATGTTGTTTCTAGTGCTCTCATCCTCCAAATGTGTCACAGCGTTTTAACCATAAGTGACGTCACAAAGACATGTCTCATCCCCCAAAACCTATCAGGGAAGGGGATTGCTCAGTTTAGGAGAACTATACATACAATACATAGGGGTTAGCTTGGTTATTGGATCGCCATATATGGTGGCTCCTCTTAGGACCACCTCTAAAGGTAAGAAATACAGAGTTGCCGGTTAGCAGAGAGACTTTTGGCCCCTGCAACATAATTTGCCTTAACGTTAAAGGTAGCTAAGGTTTGGATAAACTGTGTCTTCCCAGCCTTGGGACCTTGGACAGCTACGAGTCGGAGTGAACCTTTTCAAGGCGATGGGAATGATCACAAAGGTGCTGTATGTCCCCATTAAGTTGCCATCTCCGATTGCCTAGGCCCTGATAGAGCACATCCAGTTTTGAACCTGTGTAGTAATTGTATCTTTCCACCTCTGGTTCGATGGGAACAGCTTCCCTCCATCTACCTTGAGTGAATAAGCATTGTCCTGTTAATCCAGGTCACGTGCGTAGGGACTACAAAATGGAGCTTCCCTGCTTGCAATTGTGATGGTTTTAAGCTATCTTCCTTGCAGGTCTCTTGTGGCCTTGGTTAACTGGAAACATTCCATCTCTGCTCATCCTTGGCTGGGATGTGCACTGTGTCTACGCTGGAAGCTTGGTCTGTCTGCCTTAAGCTGAATCATGCTGTCAGCGTTTCCATGTATTCGAAGTCTGTCTCATCTTTCCCATTCACTAGAGTGCACCTAAGGCCTCCATCTATGTTCCATAAGCATCTGTTTTGTGTCTAGGAGTAATAAACTAATGGGTTTTTGTGTAGTTTTGTGCCTGGATGCCTATATGCTTCATGTCTACGTGCACCTATGTTGTGATGTCAGTGATGATGTCATTAGTTTTGAGGTTGTAGTAGGTCAACTTGTTCGATCAAAGACAGCTCTATCTCTTCCATATTGTCAGTCCGGTATGGTTTGAATGGTTGTCTGAGTTAGTAACATTTCTCACACCTGCGATACATCGACAATGGTGATGACCTGCCTTAAAGTGATGTACATCTGTCATTTTTCTGCCTTCGGGCTGCGAGTTGGGTGGTGTGGTCACAGGGGCCACACTTGGACCCATGTCTTCAATCCCCCCTCTGGTCAATGAGTCAACCACCCTCCCTGGATGACTCTCTATTCACAAACAGTTTCGGGAGCCAGACCTTTGTTATTCCTCTGAGGTGTCCATGGTACGGTGCATGTTCGTCCAGACTCCAGGCCAAATAACTGCAGTCTCCACTAGGGTTGCACCATACCCATTTCCCCCAATATTCACATGTGTTGAAGGGAAACTCAAACACTTTTTCTTATGGGAATAGAAGATACTGTGTCAGCTGTGATTTCAGCGCATTACTTGTATTGTTTCTTTGTCTGCTTCTATCTCTAAGTCTAGTAATAGTTTCATCCCTATAGTCTTTTCACTGGTTTCCCTGCATTGTGATATTGCTACTCTAATAACACAGAAGGCAACTAACACTAGTATCAATGCTCCTACTAGTATTTTCAGTCCATTGGCCATCCATGATGCTATTCAGGAAAAGATGTATGACAACCAGCCGTCGTCCTTTCCTATGGCGTTCGGCTCTGGCTCCATTTTAGCGTGCAAGTCTGATAGTTGAGTGCTAGCCTCTGTCAGGCTCCCATTTTCTCCATCGTGGGAAGGTGTAAATGTACAGCAAGAAGGCTCAATCTTGGCACAAATGCCTCCTTCCATAGCAGTAAGAAGGTCTAGAACAGGGGTCTCCAACCTTTACGTTAGCTAGAGCTACTTGTAGTGGAGGCCAACAGTGGAGAGCTACTAGCGGGCAATATCGGGGTGGGGATGTATATAAACCTCAGAATTTTAACCAATATTTTTTGGGCCCAATTATTTCCCCTCTATAAACAGATGGAATAACATATGCCTTCACGATTATATTAAGAACTTCAAAAACCTCTTTGTTGCATTATTATTTATTAGTAGCTGTCTCAAAAAAGACAGATATTTGTTGGACTACCACACAAATATCCTGTAATTCTTGCGCCTCTTGCTTTGCGTTTTATGCAGGCTTTCTACATGCTAGGCACACTATTGTTTTCCAAATGTGCATTTCACACTTCCATAAAAATACAGTAATTTCCAAATTGAAAAATGCTGCTTGCGTTCACTAGTTTTCTTTGAAATGTTTTTTTTTGTCAGACACCACACATACTCTGTTATTTGTGTGCCCCTCTGTGTTTTAGCACAGGTTATATTTATAAATATGTTATCTGCTTGTCAAACTGGTTAATCACAGATAAATGCTTCTGTTGTGCTGACAGCAGTTTTTAGGAAATGAAACTGTGGATCAATGGGTGCCAACTTTTGATTTTCACTACAGGGGCAGAAAAATCCCCCCCTCCTCCCTGAATATAAGCAAGCAACCAGCCCAACCCATGCCCTGGCCAAACACATTTTATAGCACTTTTTTATAAGGCATTGCAAAAAGGCATACGATTAACATGTGGTTTTGAATATATAACATCTCAGCATCAGTCTGTCAACCAGCTGAGCTACCCTGGTAGGCTTTTACTGTACAGCGTGTCTATGGACCGCTTAATGTACTAAAAGTGGGTGTACCTGTGTCATGGAAGTGATTTAAAGTGGAAATGTACAGTGTGGAGTTTGGAAAGAAGCCACATGAAAGAAATTGCACCATTTTTTAAATATTATTTTGAAATTTCCAGGCGAGAGGCAGTGCTACTGTGATATTTTCATTACATGGTCACAATGATCCTGATCCTCCCAGCCCCTCCGACATCTCTGGCAAACAAGAGCAGCTTGCTTAAGCAAGACAGTGACGTGGGGGCGCACAAGGCCAACTGTGGTACTACAGGCAGCCTGCAGAAGCAGAACGTGATACTGACATCTGTCAGTGAAGCAGCTCCACGTGGCACAACAGCCATGCTCCCTGCCTGCAATTGGGACGACCAGTGTTCGCATCCTGGGCACAGAAAATAGCTGCAAAACAGACCATTAAATAATGTAACAAAAAAAAGTTTTTATTTTTCGGTATCCCCAGTGCGGGCGACTGAAGAGGCTCAGGCGAGCTACTAGTCGCTCGCGATCGACCATTTGGCGACCTCTGGTCTAGAACATATCGGTTCTGTAAGGCCATCAACCTAACAGCTTTCAATTCTTCTTTGATGGCATTGAACCCCTTAACTGTTGAATTTATCATCTGCATTAGCTCCCATTGTGTGATCTGGAGCCATTTGGCATTCACATTAGCTGGGATTGCCGGAACGATGGATGCGAAGAACATCTTAGTCCTGCTGTACACCCTATGTTCTGGTGGTATTGCGTCCAAAGCATCTTCATTTTTGGATGATGCATAGTTCCCTCTATTCACTCTTGTCAGCTCTACAGATCCCTTCTTCCTTTGATGAGCATACATCTTAGGGAATCTACCTACTTGTATGTCTTTCTGGGGTACTACTAATGCTGGTATGTTCAGTTGTGCGAGAGAACATATCCCTCACCAGCTGGGTGGCAACTGCTTGTATGCCTTTGACCCGAAGGCCCAATAGTGATCCATAAGAACTGCAGTACCGACGCTCATGCCAGGTATCTTCAATATCTGCTTGCATCCTTTACTTTCTACAACCTTCACTGGACCATCATTCTGGAAGCACAATGAAGCCCTCTCAAGTGGTTTAATTGGAATAGGACCTGCTTCATTCTCTACCCACGTGAGCAACTTTGCACTTGCTTCCCATTCCTTGAGGCAGTTGTCGTTTCCTTTTTGTGCTATTTCTTCTGGAACTGTTGGGAGTGTGTGTGCTTTGCTCCCAACCATACCCTCTTTCCACCCTTCTGTTGTGTAGATTTGTCCATATACTAATAGCTGTGGTCTTTCCCAGCATCCAGGCCTTCCCTTTTTTCCTGTCTTGGGGCATTGAAATTCCTTTTCTGTCACCATCTTTGCTTCATCCTTGTTTGGGCCATCCGGAATGAACTCTATATTCTTGTCAGTGCTCCAGTTGTCATCTATCATGTCTTAATGTAACTGTCTTCATATGGGAACGTCTTCCCTGATATCCATCTTAATGTGGCCCATCTCCCTTGAAATCAGCCTTTGGCGGTGCAGAGCGAGAGATGCATAAGGCATTGTGCTCTGGCGGTTGGAATTTCGGTTGCTATGAATGTACCGGATGTATTCATGGCATAGGTGATGAGAGAGCATATATAACAGCTCTCCTTTGTAGTTTCTTTTCCCACCATGGTCATGTGTTTGTATCACAGGTTATTTGAGATATGGGTTGTATACAAATTTACCTGGTCAAAGTCTACGTCTACACTGCATTTAAGTCTTTTTACTTCTTTGGGAGCATTGGTCATCTGCCCAGATATGGCTTCCATAAATGCATGGATAGTGGTTGCTTTAGTAGGGGTCAAAGCATGGCAATGCAAAAATAAAATCCTTCGTAATGCAAAGAGGGTAAAGAAGTACAGACAACAGAAGGCACAAAACATCAATACGGTAGTTTGCATTACAGTTCCCATTTTGTAGTACCGGATGTCCTCTCTGTTGTTGTGAGAATCCTTGAAGGTCCCATTAAAAGCCTCAAAAATGTGTAATTTATTATTGTTAGTGTGTTAGGTTAAGCTCCTGATCTGAAATATTGAGAGAACGCTGCATAAAACAACCGCTTCCACACCAAACAGATTCTATCACTGCTTAGTAAAGTTATGACAGAGGGGTCTCCGTGGGTTAGACTTGGGTAGGTTTGTACCACGTAAAGCATAAAAGCATAGGTGGGATCATCTGTTCAGATTCAATTACAGATCTAATAGAGTGCTCTATAAAGGTTGTGTGCAAGCATGGAATCATGTATTTATAGCAGTCCTTTTACTTTCACGATGAGTACCTAGTGTGAAGAAAAAATTATGCGCCTAATCTAACTGTGCATTCTGTCTTTCTCTAACCGTAGCCATAGACCGAGTCAATCTTTGCTGTGATGCTTCTTCTTTGTCTTGTTCTTCTTCTTGCATCAAATCGTCTTCGTTCTGGCGGGAGAGGGTCCCACCTCGGTAGGGCTTGACATCTCCAATATCATTCCAGGCCATTTTGCCACTTAGCTTAACAGCGCGATCAGTGGCCTGCTCAATAACATGTGGTCCCTCGAACCTTTGCTTGAACCAAGGACTGACAAAGGTACACAAGAAAAAATAATCTTTTGGATAAAGTGGTGGTTGTTTCAAAAGTTCACAGTTCGTTTCTGCTGTGTTGTCTTCCTCAATCTTCTTCGACCCCTCCCGCCGGGATTGAAGCTTTCGAGAGATAAAAGAGGCACCAGCCATCATCGAAGCAAGGCACTCATGCATTTGTCTCCTAAGACAACCGCAGAATTGTGGGTATCTGTCAGTGCTCTAGTGGGAGGAGCAAGTGGAAGTTGCATGCATCGTCCTGTCACCACCTCATGAGGGGTTAAATGATGGTCAGAGCCAGGTTGGTTGCGCAATGCAGGCAAAGCTAGGGGCAGGCAATGAAGCCATCCCTTTTTCAATGTGGCTTTCATTTTGGCTATTTTCTCTTTCAGCAGGCCGTTGGCGGCGCTCGCATATTCCAATCGTAAGTGGTTGGTGTCGTGCAGGTGAGGCTAGCACTGCTTTTTGACCCTCCTCGGTCTCATTGTGCATTTTAAAAACGTGCTACTAGCACTCTCAACGCCGTGGTTCTGTTTTCCCCCTCCTGCTTGTGCCCCTCCCTGCATCCTTCCCTAGTGTTCTCTGTGCTCCTATTCCCCCCTTCCTCTTCTCTCCTATCCCCACCTACTCTATGGTGCTCTCTGTCCCTCCCATCTTTTCTAACTGCTTCTCTATTGACTATCCTGCTCTCCTCACTAAATCTGGTAGGAAGAAGTTTAAAAAGGATATCCTGGTCTCCAAACCAGGCCTCCCTATCGCTGACACTTAGGCAAGACCTCACCGACATCCTCTTTGTAGTTCCCTCGCCAGCCCTATGGACTCCTCATATGGTTTCTGTGCTTTCTTCTCCCTCTTCCTCTGCCATTAATGGTGACACCCGGAGGGAGGCCCTCCTGTCCTCCTTCCACTCCTCTAAAGTCATCATTAATATTTACTTGAACGGTACCGTCTTGGTCCAAGGCCCTCAGGCCACTCTTCTCCTCTTCGATAGATGCTTCCCGCGCCTCATCAATTTCCTTCCTTCTCCTGCTGTCCCCTCTCTTCAAACCACAGCCTCCTTGCCTCCGCCTGACACATCCTGACACAGCCCTTTCCATGCTCCACTCTGCTATATCTGATACTCTCGGTGTTCTTGCCCCTGTCACGAGGATCTGCTTGAAGCCCAAAGCCAAGTACAATTCCTGGTACGACTCAGACCTCGTCACCCTCAAACACAAGTGCAGGGTGGCTGAGAGGATATGGCAAACTTCTCGTACATCCTCTAACAACCCCGCAGCCCCCACTCCCACAAATTATCCCCCCCAAAAATATTGCCTATGGCGAGACAAACCGCCATATATACGGCGATATTTTTGGTGGGGATATTTTGTAGGGATACCCTATCCAGGAGTGGTGTGCCGCCAATGATCTCTGCCTTAACGCCAGTAAGACTGAGATTCTCCTCATCGGCACACCTTCTCCCTCCTTTCCTGTCACTCTCTGTCGGCCTCTCTTGGCCCTCGTCCTGCTCCTGCTTGCAAGGCTAAATACCTCAGGGTCATCTTCGACTCCACACTCTCCTTCTCTCCTCACATCTCTGACGTCTCCAAGAAGTCACACTACCAGATGCACCCCCTCAGAAGTATTCTTCCTTTCCTCTCCTTCCCCCCAGAAGCTCACTGTCTCCAGAGCTCTAGTTCTCTCTAGGCTGGACTATTGCAACAGCCTCTTTCTAAATCTGCATGCCTCTACTCTCCGCCCTGTGCAACTCATCCAGAACAGAACTGCGAGACTTGTCCTTGGCCTCAAGCCCAGGGATCATATCTCTCCAGGACTGAAATCTATGCACTGGCTCCCAGTGGCTGTGAGGATTAAGTTCAAAACCCTCTATTGTCCACAAGGCCTTCTGGGGACTGGGGCCACAATACCTTCAACTCCCTCTTCCTATTTATCTTACTTCTCGAGCTCCTCACTCAACCGCCTCCAACTCCCTCAGGGTCAGTTGCTTCTCCAAGCAATGAGTTGGTGGTAGATCTCTTTCTTTGGCTGGGGCCTCCCTCTGGAACAGCCTACCTGCCTCCCTGAAACTTGAGGAGAACCATCTCCAGTTCCGGAAGCACCTCAAACCTTCCTCTTTGCTTCTGCTTTCTCTCCTCCTCTCCCCTGCTGAATTCCTGGCTGATACTGAAACTGCACTGGTTACCTGGCCACCCTCTGATCTCGGGTCCATGGTTACCTCCCCTGCCAGTTGCACACCTCCACTGCCTCCCTGGCAACCCCCACACTTGGGGACGGTTCTCTGTATCTCCACAGTGCCCCTACCAGCACTTATACCTGATGTCTGTGCTTACCCTTTGCACTTGCCACCAGCTGGCTGTATTTTTTATTTACTGTTTTATTTATCCTATGTATCCCATGTACTGCACTGTCCCCCCCCCACACTTTTCCCCTTCCCATGCACTTGCGCGATCTGAATGACACCTGGCCTAGTAAGGTCGTTGTTTTCGTCTCCCTCTGTTCCCCTTCCCTTGCATCGTCACACCTTGAAACACTTGTGTATAGGTGCGTTATAAATGCCATATCATCATCATAGGAGAACTTGTGCTTGATCCCCAATAGAGCCGTTATATGCTCAAAGGTCTCCTTTACGAAGTGAGGTCCATTGTCAGACCGCAGGACCTCGCACACCCCCCATCATGGGAATACCTCTCTAGCTAGGAATTTTGCAGGTCTCAGGGCATCAGGGTGTGAACAGAGACCAGCTTCGATCCACCGGAAACCTGGGCATCCAACCACTATCATGTAGCTGTAGCCTTGCCATACTTGAATCATATCAACATATCTACATGGAGGTTTTGGAAAAGCCCAATTGGGTGGGGTATTGTTCCTCGCACTACGCGTCAAGTATGTCCTGCAATGACCTTTTTACAGACAGTACAGTTTTCCATAAATGCGGCTATATGCTCTGCCATATTTGGACAGAACCACTCTTCCCCAATGTGTGTGGCAAGTAAGTCCCAACCTAAGTGAGTAGGATGAGGCAATTGCATGAGCGCAATCTGCAACAATGCTACTGAGATCACTAGGTTGCCTGTGCTCTCCTGTCGTCTGTAGGGGGTATTTAACAACCCCTCTACACCCATAATTCCTTTTCTTATAATGGTGCCTTCCCCTGAAACTCCATTATCTGTGTTGCAGGTAGGGAACTATACCGTTCCCTCAGGATCATATTTCGCATGCGTATACGTGTGCTCGATGGAGTATCAAACACATTTATTTCTGCAAAATATGCTGCACGCTTCACTTCTCTGTCTGCAGCTTCATTGCCATGGGGGACTAGGTCTTCCCCCTTTGTGTTTGCTTGGCACTTCACAACTGCTATGGCAGATGGGAATTGTAGCGTGTCTATGAGTCTGCCCAATAAGGGTGCGTGCTGCACTCGGGGGCCATCAGCACATCGGACGCCCCTCCTCTGCCATTGTGACAGCCCAGCATGTACTGTAGATGCCACGCAGGCCGAATGGGAAAACACGGTAACCTCCTTGTCATTGTGTGCTTCTTATGCCATTATGAGAGCCACTAATTCTGCTGCTTGCACTGAAAAAGGTGAGGGCAATCTCACGCGTGCTACTACTTCAGCTATCCCGTCTGATTTCAGTCTCACCACTGCTGTCCCAGTATGCCTTTCTCCCATCATCTGGTCTATAGTTGATGACCGTCAATGAAAAACATTTCTCCCCCCTCAAGGGCAGTCTCCCCCAATTTAAGAATGTTGTCATATTGTTCCATATACATGGTACAGTCGTGAAAATAGTCTCCCTCTTCCACTGGTTCAGCTAAAAATGTTGGTGGGTTTACAATTCTGCATATTACTAATTTTTATCGCTGGATTCAAGATAATTACCTTATCTCCAGATGCTCTCTGGGTGATCAATGTGCTTTTGTACTTTCTGAGGATCACAAAAAGGGCATGCTCTACATAGAGTGTGATGCTGTACCCAATTGTGATACTCGCTGACTATTCTATCTGCGAATACAGCAGCGGCCAAAGCTTGTTCGCACAGATAATGTCCTTTCATCACTGGGTCTAAATGGCCACTATAATAGGCCATTGGTTTGTGTCCTAAGATTGTCTTTTGCGTGAGTACTGTTGTCATCACTATTCTGTTGGAGTGTGAGATCAGGTAGAATTTGTCATGGTAATTGGGAATCCTTAACACAGGAGCTGTGCATATTGCCTTCTTCAGCTCCTCGAATGTTTCAGTAATTTCATGTGTCCATACCAGTTTACCATCCCCTCTTTGTGCTTGACAATGCCCGCTTAATAGGGATCTCGTATATGTGCTGCAGTCAAATACCCAGGCTCTGCAATAATTACAGAGGCCAAAGAATTGCTGCATCTCTCTCACTGTGTTCGGCTGCAGTGTTCTGCAGATCGCCTCCACCCTTTCTGGAGTTACCTTTCAGCCTTTCTGCGACATCAACTGTCCGATGTACAACACTTCCTCCTGGCAATATTGCAGTTTTACCTCATCTACCTTGTAACCTTTCTCTGCTAATAATGTCAGCAAGTGTACTGGGTCATTTCGACACTACTCTTCAGATTTGCTTCTAATCAAAATGGCATCTACATACTGAATGATGGTACTCTCCATCTTTATGCTGGCTAGGTCCATTTGGAGGACCCTATTCAAGATGGAGGGTGATTCACAGTAACCCTATGGTAATCTTGTGTGTTTACACTTCCGTTTTCTATATAGGAATGAAGTCTAGTCCTGTGACTCTTTGTGGAGTGGTATGGAAAAGAAGGCATTCTTCAAATGTATTACTGTGAAATGGGTAGCTTCTGGCAGAATGCTACATAAAATAGTTGCTAGATTGGGAACTAATGGAAATATTGCCTCAACAATTTGGTTTAAAGGGCGTAGATCTTGAATAAAACGCCATGATCCTCCCTCTCACCTTCTTTACCGAGTATACAGCAGCGTTACACTGTGACTCCGAAGGGACTAGCATGCCTTGCTTTACTAAAGCAGCAATTGTCTCATAGATACCTTCGTCTGCCTCTCTAGATAGGAGATATTGTCTCGCCCTTTGTAAAATAGCCCCTGGCTTTAGCTTTATTTTGACAGTTTCTATTCCCTTTAACAGGCCCACTTCATATGGACTGCTAGTCCATATAACGCTGGACACTTGCCCCCAAGTCTTCCTCGAAATATGGTGGTGTGCCCTCTGCAGCAAAACCATTCTCTGTGGTACTTCTATGTAATGTATCCTCACCCAATGGGAAATGCTCATGAAAAACCTTGTCTCGTGATCTGAACGATTGTCTCGAAACAGTCCTTCATCTGTCAAGTCAGTCAGCCTGTGCCCTTCTCCCACTGCTATTACTGTCCTCTTGTCGTCCTACTCCTGTGTTGTCAGTCCCCTGCAACACTACTCTCTCATCCTTCACTATAACTGCTTCTAGTTCTATCAGTATCACCTGTCCTTCCTTCTCACCTAGGGGAACCTCTGGTCCGAACAAGAACTCATTCGCTATATGTAGTAATCTGCTTTGTATCCCTGGAACTCATGCTATGAGCACTTCCACTCCATACTGTAAGAGCTTGAGATTTGCTGGCACTCCCCTCTGTACAGTTTGCCCACTATATGCCTGGATGAGTTCCCTCAAGTTCATATAGTAAATTCCTGGAGTCGAGCACACTATCCCCTGGTCAGTAAATGAAATGGTCATGTTGAGTCAGCTCATCATATCCCTACCCATTATGTTTACTGGTTTCTGTCAGGAATATAATAATGGCATAGTCAGGTTGTGTTCTTCTATGGAGATTGGAAGTTTGTCACTGAAAGGAACCTAATCTTTAGCCCCAGAGAATCCCTGCACATCCATGGCAATGCCTGACATTGGGTACCTCCCCTCCCTAATACAGGATCGATTCGACCCTGTATCTACAAGAAAGGAGAAAGTCTTGTCACCTATTGTCACCCCTATACGTGGCTTCTCGTTTGGGTTGGGTGTAACGGATAGGATCGAACATATCAGGTTTGTCTTCTGGCTGTCCTATTGGGAATATAATGACATTCCTGTCCCTGTGAAAAGATTGCCCCCACTACAGTCACCCCTTCCGGTTTCCTTATGGGGGTCTGTATCTTGGAGTATGTGTGTGTCATTGCTACAATGTTCTGCTGCATCAGTGCTTGTTGTGAAGCTTGGGGTGGCTGCATGTTTTCCTGGGCATGCGGTGCATGCATCATGGGCTGATATGGCTACACTTACATGGTTTGTGTTTGCGCAGGTTGTGGCGCATATGCCTGTGCTTGTGTGTGATCTGGGTATAATAGTCAGTTTGCTCTGTCTGATATGTTGGCTGATGTGACATTCCCCCATTCTATTGCATTCCGCCTCTGCTTCTGCACATTCGAGCTATGTGACCTATCCTCCCACACAGCCAGCATTGTATTGGACCCCTCATTGGTCTCGGCTGTCCCTCATTAAATCCATCTCCACCCTTGTTTCATCAAGTATCCAAACCCTCCCCGTCCCCTTGGCCAGTGGTTTTGCCCCTTCCTATAAAGCCTCCCCCTCCTGCCTGTGGTCGATTTTGTATATTCTGGGTAACTACTCCCTCTCCGCTTGTCAACATTGCCCCCTCCATTGTGTACTTCGATAGTTTTTCTGCACTATCTTCACCTGTTTGTACTTTCTCTCCTCAATCTACTTTCTTGCATTATCCTGCCTTAAACAACTGTAGTTAGTTGGATTTCTGACCATGGCTTAGCCTTCATTCCCACTAACTTCTTCAGTTGTTTCTGTACCTGTTTTCGCAACCCTTGACATAATATGTGATAAAATAACCCCACTGTTTTATCCCACACATTGCCCCTCCATTGTGTACTTCGATAGTTTTTCTGCACTATCTTCACCTGTTCGTACTTTCTCTCCTCAATCTACTTTCTTGCATTATCCTGCCTTAACCAACTATAGTTAGTTGGATTTCTGACCATGGCTAAGCCTCCATTCCCATTAACTTCTTCAGTTGTTTCTGTACCTGTTTTCGCAACCCTTGACATAATATGTGATAAAATAACCCCACTGTTTTATCCCACGGCTTTCTCGTTTCGCAACACCAACATTCTTGAATCTCCTGAATGTATTGGAGTGGGTCTTCATCCTCACCCATTTTGTGTGCCATAATTGCGCTAATGTCAAATGTGTCTGGGTACTGTACTCTTAGAGCTTGCTATATGGCTAGTGAATGGTGCGCCATCATGCGCCACGTTCTGTGCTGTCACTCTGGGGTACCCTGCTCTTTTCCAAACATCATTCGCTACCTCCCCAAGAATGGCTGAGAGAAGGCTCTTTATGTTGCGCACTGGCAGTGCCATCCCTGCTGTTAGTCTTTCAATCTTGTAAATCCATTTCCCAGCCCCTGCAGTCAACGAAGGTAGCTTGCACCTTCAATTATCCTTGTCCATCTGTTGCCACAGTATAAACTGGGGTCGTCTGCCACCCTTCTCTAGTAACGGAAACAGTGTCAGTCTCATTCCTCTGACATGTCTCCCCATGTCTTTATTGGCTGTAAATGCCCTTGTCATCTCTGCCAGTTTCCATCCTGGCAGGACTCTGAGCCTCTGCGCATAAGGGGCAATTTTGTCTGCACTAAGTGGCCTGTCCCTAGGCAACTTCAGTGGTTCCTCGAGTTCTCCCTCTGCTCTTCCCATGTCTTCCCTTTCTCTGCACAATGTGTCTCTGTCAGGACTTGTTTCTCTGGAGCAGCGGCGAGTTCTCTCCTCCTTGTCATTATCGCTTTCCTGTTGATCTTCCTCAGACCCCATGGTCACAATAATATCGACACTGTCCTCTTCATTTCCTCCTCGAAGCTAAGCCTCCTTAACATCGGTTTCTCCCATTTGTTTCCCCTTTGTTTTATCCGAAAGGTTGCGTTCCCACCTCAACGAGGACCCTGTTGTAATTCTGCTCGTCCTCAGGGCAACCAAGCTGTCTCTTCTGCTCCTATAACGTTCCCCTATTCTTCTTTGTATTCCCTGTCCATCATTGCCATTTATACATGACAAGTCCATTTTAATGTCCATTGCTTTCTTAGAATGTCCCTCCCTACTCTCGTCACTTTCCCGCTCACGCCTACTATCATCCTCTTCTTCACTGCATCAGTGCTCTTAAACAAGTAGCTCGACTTTCAACCTTCCTTTCTCCTTCTTTTCTCCTCTTTTTGTAATTGTCTCTCCTCCTCTTCTTCAGCCTTCCTTCTCGCTCGCTGTCTCCTCTAGCTATCTCTGCTTTTTCTTCTCCCTCTCCTCTTTCTCTTTCTTCTGCTTGCTCTCAACCTTTCATATTCTTCCTTTTCTTCTCTGTACTTCCTCCATTATATGTGCCCATTCTTTAGCTTCTTCCTCTGCATCTTTACGATTGGGAGCTTCCTCTCCCAACTGCCCCATCTCGCTTGTGGTTTTTCCGTCCAGTTTAAGCAATATCTGTCCACCTACCCATTAATTTGTCAGGACTATCGCCTCATGATCCCCACTATATCCTGTCCATCCCTAATGGTCTTTTCTACATTTTGCTTGCAAGTCACTGTGTTCTTTACACTCGTCACTGTTAACCTGCACTCTTTTAATCGCCTGCTTCGTGCCGCTAAGTGTGGCTTCATTGCTACATTCTGGAGGTGCAAAATAGGATTGGTGTATCTTGCTGCTTTCATCTCCTTTAAGAGGTAAAATCCCTGACTTTCTGCTCCTTTGGTCTATATCTGCGGTTTTAGGAGGAGGAGGTAGAGCTGACAGCAGTTCGCCTTGCATGCCGTTTTGACTCAGCATCCATTGCTTTTGGATCGAATCCCCTTCCTCATCCTGAAACATTTTCTATAGCTCTAATATAGCTACCCACTTACTTAATTTCTTCCCCTTATCAGATGCATGTAAGTACGTGGTCATATGTTGCTGCACACATTTGGAAAAGCTTCCGTCTTTGGTCCATGGCTTCCCCAACTTGACCTCTGTATCACGAGTCCATTCTGTGCTATACTTGCGTATTTTGTCTTGATATCGCGGTAGGGACTTCCATAAATGTTGAATGGGTGTATCCCTCATTTTAACACTGTTCGTTGTAATTGTCAATACTTATTTGACCTCAAATCGGGATTTTGACACATTCAGTTTACCTTTGCCAACTTACAATTTGCATAATTAACATCACTGTTTGACCAAATTTCTCAAAACCATGACAGTCAATGTTTTTTTTCAACAGTCTCTATGGCTCACCACCATCAACAAAAGCGTGCTCCGTGCACTGCCCACTCTGCGTTTTCCGCCCTTAAGGCCCAAAACTATGAGTCCATTCATGTGCTCCTCAAGCTCCACCCAAATAGCATAACACTTCTCATCGATTCAAGCAACAGTTCAACAAATGAAATCCACCACCTTCTGCACATCTCAAGTCCTATTTGACAACCTCACAGGTGGCGTCTCCAACTGCCCAGAGGAGAATCCTTGAATACTTCACTATATATGCCTGCCTTTAATAACATAGACACAATAACAAACCATGACATAACCCACAGCCGTCTTCCGGCCTCACAGGGTATCCCAAAATTGTGGTCCTTCTTCTATAGCGCAGCATATAGGAACACATCTCAAAGAGATAAATTAAGAAACCACCTTCAGTGATATAAGCTAGCGTCTCCTGCTAATACCTATACACAGGTAACCATACATAATAATCCATGAACCAAGCTAAACTGCCAAACACATACGTATACTTTTTGCGGATTTCTTTAGTGCCTCGAATATAAGTAGCCTTTTTATAATACTTTTATATTTTTCATCCATGAACTAAGCTGACCATCTAAGCTTACCGCCTAAACTGACTGCCTAAAGAAGGGGTAACCTTTACACAGAAACACAAAAACACAGAAACACAAAACTGAGCAAAACTTTCCCTTCACCTATATTTGCCATATAGTCGAGTCTATACTGTGATCCATTGAAGCCCCTCGGACACCGACTCTCACACAATCTGCCACTCTGCCATCCAGTTTGCTTGGAATCCCACAGTGAGCAGGCAGGAATTTCTCCAAGTCGGCTCCTGATGACCTCTTTGTTAGGGAGAATTCTCACAAATGTGCTAATTCCCTTCACCTTAGAGACCCCGAGCAACTTTGCTGGATTTTTGAGGGCTTGATTTTCTTACCTGGAAAGAGTGTAAGCCTTGTTTCCCACTCTTTCATGCAGGGGCGTAGGATACCCATACAATCTGGGGGGGACCGGGGACACCTTGGGACTTTGCTTTTTTAAATTTATTTATTGTTTATTAGTCAAAGAACTCAACTTTTCCCAAAATTAAAATAGCAGTACGTATTAAATCACATATCATCACTGTATAAAACAAGAGACAAGAAGAAAAGAAAACAGAAGTAAATTAAGAAAAAGAAAAGCAGTTCAGAGTACCAAATCCTTCAATTTGGGGTCTCACTTCAGAAGGCCTTGATTTTCTTACCTGGAAAGAATGTGAGCCTTTTTTCCCACTCTTTCATGCAGGGGCGTAGGAGACCCATAAAATCTGGGGGGGCACAGGGGGCACCTTGGGACTTTGCTTTTTAAAATGTATTTATTGTGTTTAGTCAAAGAACTTGACTTTTCCCAAAATTAAAATAGCAGTGCGTATTAAATCACATATCACCACTGTATAAAACAAGAGACAAGAAGAAAAGAAAACAGAAGTAAATTAAGAAAAAGAAAAGCAGTTCAGAGTACCAAATCCTTCAATTTGGGGTCTCACTTCAGAAGGCCTTGATTTTCTTACCTGGAAAGAGTGTGAGCCTTTTTTCCCACTCTTTCATGCAGGGGCGTAGGAGACCCATAAAATCTGGGGGGGCACAGGGGGCACCTTGGGACTTTGCTTTTTAAAATGTATTTATTGTGTTTTAGTCAAAGAACTTGACTTTTCCCAAAATTAAAATAGCAGTGCGTATTAAATCACATATCACCACTGTATAAAACAAGAGACAAGAAGAAAAGAAAACAGAAGAAAATAAAGAAAAAGAAAAGCAGTTCAGAGTACCAA
The DNA here is from genome assembly GCF_040938575.1 of Ambystoma mexicanum. Lineage (NCBI taxonomy): Eukaryota > Metazoa > Chordata > Amphibia > Caudata > Ambystomatidae > Ambystoma > Ambystoma mexicanum. Next base: position 661,177,586 of record NC_090939.1, read on the forward strand.
ATCCTTCAATTTGGGGTCTCACTTCAGAAGGCTCAGTTCACGTAAAAACGTTACCACTTCCCAGGTCAAAAGGCTTTCATGGCCTGAGCATAGCTAGTCCCAAAAAGATTGGGTGTTCAACCACCATTCCTGGTTTGTCCTGTGTTCTGGTCTTTCCTGCACCCTTCTCTCCTCTGCACACACTGGTCACCCCGTGCTGCAAACCATCCCAATCTTTCATCTGCACTCCGTTCTTGTTCCCATCTCTCCCCTCCCTTGCTCCTCTCTTTTTCTGTCCTCTGCACCCTTTCTACCCTTTTTTCACTTTGCAGTTCCACTGTCTGACGGAACTGGGGAGACCATGCTAAATCCTTGGTCATACAGTTAAGACAGGCTTTGCGTGTCTTCTCTTTCTTACACCTAGAGATTTCCAGCCTGACTTGGGCATAGCTTTCAGTGGAATGGTAGCCTCATGGCGCAGTTAGATAGTTAAGCTACTGGCGATGTCTTCTTGATGGGGAGGGCCTTAATTATGATGTAGAACATTGTGTAGAGAAGGTGCATTGGGAGTGAAAGACTGTGAAAAACTACCAGTGTGGCGACTCTGTGAGTGTGATTGTATTGAGAAGAGTGTGTGATTACGCAAGCTGCCACATAAAGTCCTTTTAAAGGGGGTAGAGAGGAGCCGAGAGGAATGTGTTGCTTTATTCTATGGGCGAGATGATGAGAGCCTTGCTGTCAGGATCTCCTGTGGGTCTTGCGCAGAGGTAGCACAAACTCCTACCTCCCCGTAAGGTCTTGGCACCTGCACTTTAATTATAAACGGGGAACCGTCCGCAACCTGCCCAGGAAAGAAGGGTAGGGTTCACTGGATTGCTATTGCTGAAAGATTTGAGGCATAGGAACGCGACATAAGACAGGAAAGCACCAATATGAAATGTCAGCAGAATAAGCCTCATCCAATGGGCTCTGCAAGCAGTACCCCTGATTAGGCCTTCCGTGATTCAATGCACCTGCATAGTGGGATAGAAGCTGAGAAATGCTGCAATGTTGCAAAAGTAATTGACTTAATGGAAATGTATGAACAACAGAAATTAGATTAAAGTTCACCTGAGTCACCAAGTGACTCACCAAGCAGACGTTGGTGTAGAAGGGTAACAAACTACTGTTGCCCATCAATGCTGACCCTTATCTGACCACAGAGGGTGAAATAATACCCCATTCATGAGAGAGAAGGCATGGGTGGTTGCTGCTCATACTGGCCAGGTCGATCACTGCCTCCTTTGTTAGGACTGTAGTACTACTGATTGTTGCTGGACATAAGTGTAACACTCAAACTGCACAGCATTTCCTTTATTGTATCACATTGGGCGTGTTATCCATGTATGTTGTTATCCATGTATGTAAGTGGAAATTCCTGGCTGAATGCACTGCTTTATTGATACTCTTTTCGGGACACATTTTAAGTAACTCATAAGTTAACTGTAGTACCATAACATTTGTTGGGAAACAAATGTGTGGTTCAAGAATATTTATTGAAATATATTTGATGTATTAGACACATTGCATGAAGGTAAGTAACTTAAAAGTTAACAAAGTGGTGCATTCAACCAGAAATTTCTATTTACGTCCTTAACTTTGTGATCACTATGCATGTTTTATTGTGCATCACCAAAATACAGAAGTTTTAGTTTTACCCCATTTCACTGCATATATATGCGGAGGAGACCCTGTGCAGCCTTCCCCCCATAACCGCTCAAATTTATTATTAACTTTACCCACCCCCCATATATATGTGTGTATATATATATATATATATATATATGCAGTGAACCGGGGCTGTGGAAATTCGGCATTTTGGGATGCGCAGTGATGGGGTGATACCTTTTACGACACACAGTTTGAGTGCAATGTTCTGGTTTAACGTGTGTGCAGCCTATTTTTGGGACCTCAGCTTAAAATTACAATATTTGCTAGTATTTATTTTTGAGTGTGTGGGGGTTAATACTTGTTGGGTGCACATGAAGCACTTGAAGTCCTAACAACAGAGATGGGATTTGGCCTGCCCGTCCTCCGTCACAGAGAAGACATCTTGTTCTGTTCCGCAAAAATCTTTACTCAGCTGCGTACCAAACTTCCCCTCTGTAATCCCCTCTTCCGTCTACCCCCTTGAATCCTTGTATTCTGTAGCAAACATGTATTTATTGTTCATTTGTATAGCACCTATACATAGAGGTGTTTCAAAGTGCTCAAAGAAGGGTTGCGGTGGAGGAGGGCGGACAGTTGGAAAAAACAATAGTCATTCAGAGCCCTTGAACTGAATGATACAAGCCTGCACAGACCATTAATATGTGCAAGGAATACATATAACATTTGAGATAACTCTTTCATGTCTGAAGACAGTCCTTAGTTTTTCAAAGAGCCTTACACAAATAGGGTAAAGAGGGGGGGTGCAGGGTAGAACAGACAGGCTACTATACGATGCTAAGTTGCATACAATTATATGGCAGTGTGATATAAATACAGTGGAGGAGGGATGAGGGGTGAAGGAAGGAGGAGCATAGGAAAGATAGACTACTGGGCAATACTACCCCCCAAGTAGTTAAGCCGAATTAAGGTATAAGGGAATTAGCAAGTAGGGAGGAGGGGAGAGGATGAGGTGGGGGGGAAGGTGGAAACAGAAGGGGGGACAATACACCAGCAATACATGGAGAATAGAGGAAAAGGAGAGTGTTAGCAGAGAGGGGTAGGATGGGAAGAGGAGGGCGGGAGGAGAAACAGGAGCAGACAGTCGAGGCTACAGATGGCACAGCCAAATTCGAATTTTGGCAAGGCAAGGTGAAAACACATGCAGCAACTGGGCACAACTAAATTCGAATTTTGGCAGGGCAAAGTGAAAACAAATGCAGCAAGTGGGCACAACTAAATTCGAATTTTGGCAGGGCAAGGTGAAAACAAATGCAGCCACTGGGCACAACTAAATTGGTGGGAGTCCAGAAAGAGGGAGAGAGAGTTGGGTCAGTCTCAGGTGTGATGTAAGAGGGTAGAAGAAGTTAGTTAAGGGAGCTGACCTTCATAGAAATTTTAAATGCTCCATCTGTTCAGTGTGACTGGAAGGAACCCCCATGTGCACATGTGGCGGTGTAGCTCCCAGATCCGACCAGGCAACGGTTTGCATGGGCATATTACAAATGGCAATAAATACACCCTATTTTTTTCTGGTGTCCTTTCAATTCCTTTTTCTTGTATTGTTCCCCATTTTAATTGTTTCAAAAATCCATGGTACGATGAACATTTTTAAAATAGGTCTTAACAGAAGCACATCAACAATTGAGCCACTCAGCCTGAGGCATCCTGTAACCTCTGTAACATTGTTAAACGCTTTCTGAATATGAGTGTCATACTGTTAGCTTTAGGGTTGCCATTTAACAATGGTGAACATAAACATACGAATAACTGATAAACGTACAGGCTGCGAATGTGCATGGTAGTTTTTCCCTTTTCCAGAAGCTATAATCAAACCGTATTTCTGACTCGGTTGCCTAGCACTGCTTAAGGCTGTTAGTCGCCGTATTTCCACTAGATGGCAGAACAGGAATTGGATTGACAATGATTGTCCACGTGCAAAGTTTGATGTGCTTCCTCTATCGAGACAGGTCGTACGTTTCCACCTCAACCTTACCCTATCTGACCAGCAGGCGCTATTTAGAATTTCCTTTTGTTCAAGTAAAATTGGTAAAGGATTACAGAGTTATTTTTAGCCGTTTCAGAATGCACTCTGGGCCCCCACCACTGAAAGGCGAGTGTGAGCGGGAATTTCGGGGGTAATGGTATGTGCTTGGCAGTGAAAGGTCAGCCTACAGCTACAGGTTATCTGTGACCCTCTGTCCATGGGTGTCGTGTAATATTGTGCCGTATGCGCAGTGGAGAGCAGGCTCGCCCCCTGCAAGCTCCCAAGGCAAAACACTAAGCAGGGAATGCACTTTTATAATCCCCGCCTTTTAAGTTTAGGAACCATGACCCGCTGGATTGGCTAGCCCATCTTCCTCCTCGCCTTTAAAACTAAGGGGGGCGGGAGGTTTGTGGGGGTAAGGGTGGCATCACTTTAGTGGCAGATTTAAGACAAAGGGCCCTTTGTGCAAAAATGACAGAGGGCTCCAGGTGGCCGGGTCATGGAGGCGGAGCCTAGAGTGGGTATTGTTGCACAATTATCAACTTTAGGGACAAATGCTACTTTTTTTTAAAGTTGTGTTTTTTACAGTTTTCTTTGTTGGGGGGTCTGACTCTAGCTAGAGACCACTGGGCCTCCTGACCAGGTTTTGCTGTCAGTGCCAATCGTAATAATATTGAAAGATCAAGCCAGAAGCGAATGTTGGAAATGATAGAGTTCAAGCCAATGGGCAATGGGAGGTGACATTACATGAGGTGATATCACGGGGGCATTCCTACAGCAAGCAGAACCATTTTGTGCATGACCCCAGTGTTCTTACCCCACACACTTGAAATGTCATTGAACATCACAAATTTAAAGGAGTTCACCTTTTAATCTCAAAACATACCAGGGGTTATCTTTTTTGTGGGTGCTGCTTGTGGCACTTGAAAGACCCCTTAACTCCAACCCACCACCTCCATTTTTCCTCCCAATCCACATGGCCCTGCTGCAGTGCAGGGAATGGAAACAGAGATAAGGGCAGGATAGTGAGGGAGAAAAGTAGAGAAGGGGCAGGAGAGTGGAGAATGAAGGAGGCCAGAAGCGTGAGGGAGAGATTGATAGTGAGGGAAGGCAGGGGATGAAGTGATTGAATGGAGCCAGGTGAGCGTAAAAGAGAGAATGGGTACAGAGAATGAACAAGGCACAAGAATGAGGGGAAATGCAGGGTGAAGAGGATTAAAGGGTGGGGTAATAGAGAGCAAGGGATTCCGGAGTATAAGGAGAAAGGGGAATAACTGACGCCTAAAGAGTTAGGAAGAAATGAAGAGTGAGGGAGGGCAGGAGAAAGGGAGAGAAGGGAGGCAAGTGAGTGAGGAATGGGAAGTGGAGAGGCAGCAATGCAAAAGCAAATGGTGTGTGACCTGGGCAAACGAGGGAGGGAAACATTTAATGAAGGAAGGCAGTAAATGTGCAAATAGCAGCAAAATGAGGAATAGATTGGTATCTTTGTAACAAAGAACCTTTGGCAGAAATAGAGGAAGAAAAGGCAAGAGGAGGATTATGGGAATGAGGCAAAAACAGAGTATGACATAGTGTTCAAAAAGAGCACGAAAGAGTGGCATAGTAAAGAGGAAATTGCTAGTAAGGAAAACAGGAGGGCAAAAAGAATGCTGTATGCGAGAAAAAGGATGCAGGAGGGAAAGAAGGGGAGCATATTTGTGATGCGAGGTGGGCAGGTGCTTGCCCCAGCTGCCCATCTATACACAGTCACAGCTGCAATAGATACATGAACAGGTAAACAATTGAAATGCACCACTTAGAATAGAATGAATTGAAACGGGACAAAAAGATCCACATGTTTGATGAAAATCTGGGGAACAGGCGGGTGTGTCTTTAGGGTGGCCAACCATCCCGCATTTTGCGGGACCGTCCCAATTTCATGGTCCGTGTCTTGCAAATAGCCCGCTCGGGACACAAGTAAGCCCTGACTTGTGTCCTCTGAAGCAGGATCAGCTGTCCAAAGTCTTTCCACCGCACACTTTTGTGTGACAGTTAAAAGCGCAGGGAAGCACAGCACCTTTCCCACTGCCCCACCAGCAACCCCAGTTTCAGCTTTGTGTCAACCTCAATAAACCGATTAGCGGTTGATGATCCAGACACGGAGGCACCTGGATAAGGACTGTTGTCCCTTAAAAAGGTGCGATTGGTGGGTGATAATAAATGAAAGGCGACTATTACGCTGCATTCGGTGCAAATAATGGCTCAAGCAGGTTACCTAGTATTGAATTCTCTTTCACTGTGAATACCTTTTTTAAAACCAAATAATATTGTTTATAGGTCCACATTCCTTTGCAGGCTGCTATTGCAATTGTGCATTCAAGGTGGTGAAAACAAAGCTATGCATGTCTTTTTGCCTAGTATATTTATATAGCAATATAAATAATGTCAGGTTATTTTGTTTTTGGAAACCCAAACCTTAAAAAAATATTTATGTGATCTATCTATGGGAAGATGTGTAGTCAGGTGCTTAAATCACAGCCTGGGTCCAAAAACTGATCTCACCACTTTAAATAATTTGGCCAGGATCAAACATTTTGTTAATCTCACTGTGCTTCATCTGATGTCATTGGGTGTCGCCAGGGTTGGATTGGCCCCTCGGCCTTTTGGAGTGCGGCTGGGCCGAAATCGTCCCTGGGAATTGGGGGCCGGTTTCTGGCCATGCCCGGGCCGGTTTGGGAAAAAATAAATTGAAAACCAAAATATTTTTTCCCCCATTTTTTTTTTTCCTTCAAAATGCCTTTCATCCTTAATTTGACAATATGGATCTATACACACAGATATTAATGATACATATATATACATCACATTAGTGAAATCATAACCATATTTTTCGTAGTGTACTTAGGAACAATGCTATTTGATGCCACTTCCTGTTTTGTCTAGGGGTGAAAGGTCGTGTTTCATCGCTTCCCAGGATGTCACTTTGGGGTGGGGTCAAATTACATCACTTCTGGTGATGTCATAAGAGGTCAAGGGTCATGAGGCGAGGGGGAGCACTTTTTGAGGCAAGGGTTGGCCACTTTTTTTTGGGTGACCGGGCCTATTTCTTGTTCCAGTCCGACCCTGGGTGTCGCTAGAAGTGATTTATGCTATGAAGAAAACCCCTCATGGTTTACTAAACTATTGAGTTGTTGTATATTAATAATAGTGAATATTTAAAAATTGCAGGGCATATTATTCTCTTGGTTTACACGTGACAACTTATTTTAATGGCTTTACCAAAGGTGTCCTAGAGTATTGAAGACTGATGTCACTGCTTGTAAGGTTATTTACTGTGATGTCCCTTCTGATCATGTCATTCATTCAATATCGTGCAAATTAGGGTTCTGCATATCTTTTGCTGTACAGGTCCCGAAGACAAAGTGGAACATCTCAGTGCCTTGTATGCCTACTAGTGCCACAATGTCATGAATTTGTTGTGTGCTGTGTAAGTGTTCAAGAGCCTCAGAGGGGCAGGGGGGTGCAGCTGCCCCTATTTTGGCTGTCTTACTACACATCAATATATGTCTTGCTCCCATGACATTAAATGTGCACTTTGTGCTGTGTGCATGTTATAGGCTGCCCTTTTCTGTTTTCTGTCACCTTAAATAAGTGGTATTCAAACTTTTTCATACCAAGCCCCACCACCTCCCGAATAAAGAAATGTTTCTGAGCCCTGCTAGCTAGGCGTTGGTCCCTACCAGGGTGCCCAGTGCATGCACAGGGGGGCCCAGGGTCTTTAAAATAAGATTAAGATGAATGATTTTAATATAAAAAAGGATGACTGTGTTTAATAGAAAATCTTACATTTCAAAGAGTCTGCAACCCCCCACCCACCCCCCTATGGACATCCTTCGTGCTCCCTAATTTGAAGACCATTGTCTTAACTGAAGCCTTTTACATGTGTGCTTTGCAGCAGGTTATAGATTGTCCTCCATATCATCCAGCACTGTTTACACCTCTTTGCCTTTTACTCTGGTTTCATCTGCGTTATCACCTTGCTGACAGAGCAATTGCAAACTATTCAGTGGCAGTTTAGTGTTTCAGTTTCCCCCTGGCTGCCTGCCCCATGCGATTAAAGGGCATTCCTTTGTATCCATTCTTTTTTTAAGCAACACAAGGGTGGCACAGACTTTGTCCACCCCTCCTTACTGAAGGCAAAAGGGGCCCCAAACATATTGAAATGGGCCCCCACAACCACTGAAAAGCACACCCTGTGAGCGAGCGCTAAAGCTGCTCTTTGTTATTCCACTGTGGCTGACTGCCAGCAAAGAGGGAGGAGGGTGTGTGTGTTGTGGCTGTTGTGATGAGATGGTAAGGTGTCCGACCAGGAGATGGTAGGGCCCGCTCGCCCTTTGTCTGCAATCCGAGTGCTAAGTCCACTTCTGGGTCACTTACCCGCTCATACTGTTCTTTTTGCATCCCAGATAAAAGGCATCACTGAGGCTGGGCGCCTGATAAGGTTGAAGATTTGGCAGCACCTCATTGTTTCTGTGGTGTTGCCTCCAGGGTCCCCAAGCGGAATCCAGTGCTGCAGCAAGACTACTAATAGTTTAGCTCTCTCTGAAGGGGGCAGTGACCAGAAGCTGGGAGAGAACACACAGAGTGTCGGGGGCACTCCAGGTGATATCACCACCAGGGGTTGGGTGGTGCTCCGTGACATACAAATAAGGGCCAAGAGACTGGAGGTGAGTGACTAGCTACAAGTGCCTACGGAAGAAGGCCAAGGACTAGGATGATGGACTAAGCTAAGGGATGGGAATGAGGAACTACAATAACGCACTAGGACGAGGCATAAGCACTATGATGAGGGACTTTGACTATGGGCGTGATCCAGATTCTATCAATGAAAGGGCTATACAGTTTTACTTTGTTTACATATGTCTGTGCTGAAACATGCTGGCAGAAAAAAAGCATGTTGAGAAAGAGGACACAAAAAAACATTCAGTGATAACGCCAATGTGTTTCCCCAGTTTTGCGATGCCAACCAAATATTTTGCTTCTCAACACCCTGCCCTTCTTTTTCGTCTCTGAAGAACTGTTTTGTCCAAGGACATGGGACTAGGACAAGGACAAAGGGCTAGGATGTGGGACTGATATAAGGGAGTAGGACAAGGGAATACGATGAGGACCCATGAATAGTATGAGTGACTAAGGCTAGCATGAGGGACGAGGCTGGGATGTGAGGCTAGGGCTCAGATGACGGAGGGTGACTGTGACTCAGACTTCATAAATTACAAGGTTTTTCAGTTCTGTTTTGTTTACGCAGATTAAAGCCCGGTGAGTGTCAGGACACCAAAAATTATGCGATGTGATGCAGCCAATGTATTTTAATAGCATTGCCAATTATCATGTTGGCCCACTATTTTGCTTCTCAACACCCTTTTCCTTATGCCTCCTGTGTGTCGCGTTGCGTTGACCCCAAGGAAGGCTAAAGTTCCACAATAGGTCTTAAACATCAGCATCTAACACCCTGCACACTTTTTAATTGGTTCACATGCCTGCTGATGTCATGTGTGAAATGTTTGATGGAAGGAACACAGTTCAACATGTAACACAGTGGCACACATCAGCCCAGTTTACATATTTCAAACTCTTTCAATTTGCATTACAATACAGCCCACCCACACTACTAACACCATACACCTAGGCAATACATCTTAAGACATATTAACTGTAAAGTTGCAATCATTTTATAGAGAAGTTGAGAAATTGTTTAAAATTCATTATATGGTATTACTGAATACGCCAGGCATAGTTCATCATCTGAAATCAAAAGCACAGCTATGCTGCTGGGGTTCAGTAGGGTTGTCTTGGGTACTCAAAGGCATGCTGAGTAATCCTTAGGTCTTGACTTGTGGGGATTCATGTCTATTTACAGCTTTTCCTGGTTATTGCACCGAACCAAAAATGTAAGCCATCCTTCCATGGTAGGGCCCAGCGTCCTTTCTTTTTTGCGAAATTAATCTTGCGCACATAATAGGCTTCATCAGAAGTTGGGTGGTGCAGTAAAAAGGCAGCGGTAATAGCGTCAGTGCCACATTACCGAACCGCCCAACTATGAGTTGGGTGGAAAGTTGGAGGATTCACCCCCAGCTCTGAGCTGGAGGTAAATCCAGGACTTTTTGCCAATTGTTGGCACAATTACTGCAGCACAATTACCGCAGCGGTAATTGTGCTAAAAATTCCCCATTGAGTTTTATGGTCTAAAAGAAATGGAGACTTACACTGCCACCACCACTTGTGATCTGGCGGTAATACTGCAGGACCAAGTGTAAGTAACTGTTAGGCAAGATTGTATGCAGTACCCTTTGGGTGCACTACAACAACGCTGACCTCCTGGCAATAGGAACCCAACCTTTGGTATAAGTCTGTACTACACAGGTTGGTAGCGTGTTGAGCAGCCAGGCTTATCTCAAGAGGGGTCAATGTGAGCTGTAGGGGAGTTACACAGAGATTCATATTGACAAGTATTCAAATAAACACTTACACACAAGGTTTCTTGAATAAACAATTATTAATTTATTTATCAGTCAGTTAGAATAAGCCTTCTTCAGAAGGGAGCAATATAAAAGCAACACACAAATACACTCCAAAACGACACACTCTTAGTTTCTAAATCAGTAAAGACCCTTTGGGGATGGCCCACAGCCACAACCTACACCCTCAGGTGACTTCAATAGTTAGGGTGGTGGGGACATTAACATCTTACTGTGGCATTTAGAATATTCTTAGAACTTGGTCAAAGGAAAAGGTTATTAGAACAAATAAGAGATCATAAATATTCATTCTCAGGCAAATACTTTTGGATCCCCTAAGCAGAGTCATTCAGTATGACAGGTTAAGCCAAAGTCAATGGGTAAAAGTCTTACATGAGCTGAAGTACTTCTGTTAGGTAAGTAAGTAAAGTCTTTGCACAATGTTTTAGAGGTCTTTGAAGAAAAGAAGAATCAATGTAGGGCCACAAGCTGTTTAGGCTTGGGAGTTGTAGAAGATGAAAGCAACTCTACAATAAGAGTTAAGTTCTCTCAGACTTTACAGTACATTTGGATTGAAGAAAAAGTGCAGCAGATGACTTCTGTTCCTGTACAGCTCTGCAGATCTCACTGTTCCTGGGCCTCAGTTGTGGGGACAAGAGGGAGGACTTCTGGGGACTCTTGCATTGTAATAGGACGGTCACCACTCGCAACCGGCAATCTTCAAACAAATGGCACTTCAGTGTTTCAGCTCCTCGTGACTACCGCAGATAGCAACACCGCAGTTTCTGGCTGTCAAGATGGACTTTCCTTGCTTCTGGGGTCCCGCACTCTGTTGAGGGGGCTCAGGCTCGGCCAGTCCTGCTTCCTGGGAGTCCGGAGGATCTTCCTGGAGCTCTTGGCCAACTTAAAAGCAAAGCACACAATCTGCTGTTCCTCTCCCTGGCTATTCGGTTTCCAGCAGCAACTCTGTGGAAATTCAACCAGCTCCGAGAAGATGTCCAGGTGGCTTCCTTTGGAGTTGATTGGTCGCACCAACTCAAAGGGAGAAGACGTCCTTGCAGCGGTATACGAATTTGGAGTTTCAGCACAGCAGCAGGGCTTCACGGGGCAAACCAATGGTCCAGGAGTTGTAGCAGGCGTCCTCTTTAAGTTCTTCTTCTGTTCCTTCATCCAGTGGTCGACTCTCCTTCCAAGCCGAAAGCCTCATCTTTTATTGAGTTCTCTCTTATTCATTCCAGAATAGCGGTCAGTTACCCAGCAGGGTGGCTGTCCTTGCCGGACAGTCAGCCAATTACTACAGAGTGCATTTGGGTCTCCTAGGAGACTAAGCCCAGGGAGCATCAGGCAACTCCTTCACTTCCTGCTCTCGCCAGACACCCTGGAGCCAGAAGTGGGCTTCACTCGTGAATCCCGCAAAGGCAAAGAGAACAAAGGGACCAAACCTGGTTTGGCGTGCAGAGTAAATCTCAAGAAGGACCTTTCCACAAAGAAATGGCGAAAAAAGAAGACCGGGGCCATTTTTGACAAAAATGGCACCCTTGGGTGCTTTACTGCAGCTGTAAACGCAGCCGTGGAAAATGCACACAACGATAGATAAAAGTAAACCACTGCCACCAGCCATTCATCGAGGAAAGGGTAACATAAAAATATTACATGAGAAGCTAGACAAAGGGGATACTAAGTAACCCCTCCAGCACCCTATTGTAAGATAGTGTGTGCTGGGTCTAGAAATTCACAAATGTAAGTAAAGTCAATTTCACTTTACTGCTCTGTGAAACAGTAGTTTATCCCAGAGAAGGTATTTAAACCTTGGGGAAATCTGAAAGACTTCCCTGTGCCACTGAGTCAAGTGGGTTCTCCCTACCCGCCCGAATATTTCTAAATATTGGGTGAAAATGGTGCATTTTAGAGCACAATTTTTTTAGAAACATTGGGTAAAAAGCCAAACTGTTTGCAATTGGGTTTTGTAGGGTAATACATGACAAAAATCCAATAGATGCAAGTCACCAACAGTGCACAGGATCGTTGCGCCAACACATTTTCATGATGGCTTTTCCTGCGTTGTGTCAGTATCAAACATTTTCACACTGTCTGTGCCCATACATTTCCATGCTGACTGCAACATTATACCCTTTTCTTCACATATAACAACATACTCATGTTTGCTTTGTGCTTAATGTCAGTAATGATACTATAAGAACATGTCCATGGTTGTTTTGCCAATATATGGCAGTATCCCCACATAAGAACATACTCCAGTTGGCTTTACCATTATAAATGCATGCCAAAGTATGAAAACAATGCCAAACTGGCTGTACTAAAAAGCCAGTCAAGCTACATAATAACACTTATCATGCTTGCTTTATCAAAGATGCTCAATACAAACTGTCATACCGCAATACGAAATGGTTAGACTAAGTGCATAAAACTGACGTCTTGCTTCATAATAACCCTTATCATGTTTGCTTTACCAACAATGCCCAATACAAAATGCCATACCACAATCCGAAATGACTGAACTGGCTGCATTGAAATGCCAGTCTAGCTATATAATAACACTTATGCTTGTTTTACCAAAGGTGCCACATACAAAATGTCATGCCACAGTAAGAATAATACCACTGATTCTGAACCCCATGCGAGTGAAGAAGAAGTTGTTAGAGATGGACTGGATAACCACCTTAGATAAAGCCACAGCTTATAAACTTACTGAGGATATACCTTCCACCAGTATGAAACTAAACTGCACTTGAGGCTATCTAAGGAAGTGCCAAAATAAGTACTACAGAGACACATTTCTGAGAATGCGTTTGAGTCTAACAAACACCAACGAGATAAACACAATAAGGGGTAAATCAGAAAAAGGTACCTGCCGGTTCTGTCTATCGCAGGGGAAACTAGAAACCATTAAACACGTAATGATTTACTGTGATGGGACGATGACATTTTGAGAAAGATACCTAAAACCATTAATAAAGGATGTCAGGACTATAAACGAGGCGGAAGTATGGGAAGCCCTAATGTCAGGAACCAAGACAGCTTGGGTTATTGCTGCCGTGTCTATGATACAGTCTATTGTCGCAGAAGCGAGTTCACCAGAGCCATCTTGTGAGCAGTCTCAGTAAAAAGGAGTAAAAAGTAGTATGAAGGACTAACTAGCAAAAACTTAACAAAATTGTAAAAGAAGAAGGGGACAAAGAATATAACTGAGTCAAGGAATTAACTTTGGGTACAGAGCTTGGAGGATGCTCCTAAGAACTTTAAGATAAACTACGAACAATATGATATACCGTCCAGAAAAGCGAGGGACTGGAACCCCTGATAATCGAGAAACTAAGAAGGAAGAAGTTGAACTCTTTTCTTGAACCAGACAGAGAGCACCAACTCCTATTGATTCAAGATGAGGAATTGTGGAATTGTGTTGTATTTGTTAAAATTGTTAATTCAATTTAATCGAATAAATAAAAATGAAAAACATAAAAATACCACTGATCCTGTTTGCTTTATTAAAGATGCACAATACAAAATGTCATACCACAATAAGAAATGGCTAGACTGGCTACATCAAAATGCAAGTCTAGCTACATAATAACACTTATCATGCTAGCTTTATCAACCTTGCACAGTAAAACATGCCATTCTTGCTCCATAGTGTGCCAGCGCCTTGCAGTGAGACATGATCACAATAATGATGAATGTGATTATGTATGATTGTGAGGCGCTGGGGGGCACTGGGGTGAGGCATGTTTTTTTTACTGGCCATCTATCATAGATGCCAAGTAAGAAAAAATGACAGGCCTGTCCCCTGGATCCCACATGCACACAATCAAAGTGATTATGTGTGTATGCAAGACGCTGGGGGACTAAGGGGGAAGGTATCATATTTTCTACTAGATATCCATCATAGATGTCCCGTAATAAAATACCATCCCTGTCCCCTGGGCCCATAGCACCTCAGATGGAGAGCTGATTTTGGCCGGTGGGGAGGGGATTTGTGCAACAAAGGTATTTTTAAAATGCCTTTGTTGTACAAACCTCCTACCCCCACTTGCCAAAATCATCTCGGACCAGCACAAAAACACACACACACACTTACACAACATACACACCAGAGGCGTAGCTCGGATGGTCTAACAAGTGGGGCCTGAAGCTGATGTAGGCCCACCGCAGAGACATTAACATCTGTAAATGTCCACATAGCGCTGTTTAGTGTGGCACTTACAGATTTTGGGTGGGCCTTGCCTTCTCAGGCCCTTCCCTGTCTACGCCTCTGATACACACAGCAAGCACTCACTGTCACATTCACAGTCAAGAGCACCCATCATGCACCCAATCATAACACAAGCATATACGCATCCATACACATATTTAAATAATAAATAAGCATACAAACACACATTTACACGACATACACATAGCAAGCACTCTTTCTTTCACACTAGCACCCATCATGCACTCACTCATAAACAAGCATACACACATCCATATCCATATTTAAATAGTAAACATACAAACACACACATGTACACAACATACACACAGCAAGCACTCCCTGTTGCATTCACACGAACACCCATCATGCACTCACTCATAACACAAGCCTACATGCATCCATTCACATTTAAATAACAAACATACAAACACACACATTTACACAACATACACACACCAAGCACTCTGTTTCATTCACACGAACATCCATCATACACTCACTCAAAACACACGCAAGCATGCGTCCATACACATATTCAAATAATAAACATACAAACACACATTTACACAACATACATACCAAGCACTCTCTTTCATTCACACAAACATCCATCATGCACTCATTCAAAACACAAGCATACACACATTCATACACATATTCAAATACATAAATTAACATACAAACGTACATTTAGACAACATACGCACTGCAAGCACTCTTTAATTCACACGAGCATCCATTGTGCACTCACTCATCATAACACAAGCATACACGCATCCATGCACATATTTAAATACTAAATAAAAGAACATACAAACACACACATTTACACAACATGCACACAGAAAGCATTCTCTAATTCACACCGGCATCTATCATCATACATTCACCTAACACCACAAGCATGCACGCATCCATACACATAATTTAAATTTAGAAAATGAACATAAACAAACGTACCTTTTGTCGCAGGTCCGGAGGTTCCAGTGCTTCAACCTGCTGCAAGCATGAGCAGGAATCAGGAAGTTTCCAAGTTCCTGGTTTCAGCACATGCATGCAAGGGACCAGAGCATGGGTCCGTAGACACCCCACTCCAGCCTACTCTGCCTGTTTGTGGGAGGAGGGGCACCTTGCATACACAGACGTGCAGTTCCCCAGCCAGCATTTCCTATGAGCTGTTGTGGGGGAATCCCTGGCCCCCACTGCATTGTTCTGTGAGCCCCGGGCCCCACTCTGTTCCAAGCACTCACACGGAGACATGCGTCAGGCTCGGGCTCCCCAGTCGCAATGCCGCGGCCGGGAATGCCCCTTTTATTTATAGGCCACGCAGCGGAGTGCAACGTCACTCCGCTGCGTGCTAGTCCCTTAAAGGGGCAGGACCACACGCCTCCTTTTTCATGAGGACAACAAATAATAACACAACACACAGCATAACTACCATTAACATTTACAACACACTAACACCCTTAACCCAAACAACTAGATCCCCAATGAGCCCCTTTATTCACAGCCACCCTCTTCCCCGCTGGGCAAGTCCCTCATGGTTGGACTTCATTAAGAATCCAAGACAAAGTCACTGAAACAAGCAGGTTTCCCTCGCCCTGTCCACAGGGGGTACCTCCTGCTCGCCTCAGGGGTGGGAGTCACGCCATCAGCAGACATTCTCACAGGGGATAGAGGGAGGTGCTCCGCACCCCCACCCTCATCAGGTATGTCTGCAATGTCCTAGTCCACGGGCTCCTTGGTCCGGGGCTCACCCAGTTTCTTGAAGAAACTAACGTTCCTCGTGACTGAGGCTCGGCCGTCTGATGCAGTCACCATGGACCCTTTGACTGCTATCACATCCATTGGCTCTGGTTCATAGGTTAGCGACAGTTTCCCGCGGGGGTGCCTGTTTCTTATTAGCACTTCATCCCCGGGCACGAGTTGTTGAGGGTGGAGACCCCTCCTTTCATTCTCTTGCAGTCTGTCGTTGCCGCTCCATCTCCACTTGTTGAGTGTCGATGACCGCTGGCTCCTCCCCCCCCGCCCCCATGTCCGGCAGCAGACCTCTCGGGCACCACTTGAAGAGGGCTTCGGCCGGGGCCACTCCCATTGAGGTATGCGTTGTTCGATATGCCCTCAAGAATTGCTAGAGGGCCCCTCCAAACACTGTCCTTGACCCTGCACAATCCGAAAGACTTAACGTGTGCATCATCCTTTCAGCCTCTCCATTGGCCCTTGGCCACAGGGGTGTGACCTTCCTATAATGTACACCATAGCCTTCCATCAGGGCAGCAAACCATTCTCTTTGAAATGGAGCCCCATTATTAGGGCAGAGTACTGTGGGGAGACCATGAGCCGCAAATACCTTTTCCACCACCACATGCTCGAAGGCCACCGACTGGATGAACTCCACCTCCGGGTATCTAGAGTACTCATCTACCACCATCAGGAAGGGCGTCCCCTGCGACATGGACCCACAGTCAGCATGGACAACCTCTCAGGGCCGCGTGCCACGTGGCATGGCTGTTAAGGATTTCTGAACTCTGTTCTGGAGGAGCAGAGGTTCAGAAGGCCAGACTAGTTTCTTGGAAAAGGGTAACCTCTGGACAAGCCAGATCAATCAGGGTAGCTATGGCAGGCGGTCAAAACTAAGTCTCAGGAGGGGTGAGGGTGACTGAAGGACCTCAATGAGCACACAAAGCAAGGACACTTACAAATTACTCCAGACAGGTGTTATATTAAAAATATAGACACATTTATTACAAGGCCTTTGTAACATAGACCATAGAAAAGAATCACAGTAACACTAAGTAAACCATTACATGACACTCAATATAATATATATACAAGACCAATGGGGTCTAAAGGGTTAACACACACAAAATATGTTGACAAGAGGGGAAGAAAACAGGCAGTGCAGATAATCTTTAGACCCAGTTCCATATCAATAATACACCTAACTGAGAGACAGTCCAAGCCCTACCAAGAGAGGAGCCTTGTGCTCAATAGTACATGCACACGCTTGTGCCAATGGGCAGGATAGGTCTGTTCCAGGACCTCTAGCACCTTAGGAAGGTGGATGAGGCGATGCAGAACAAGTTCCCACTATTCAAGAAGGACCTCCACTTGATAGCAGAGGCAGTTTGAGAGTGCGGGAAGGAGGCGCTATTTCGCAATAGCTGTGGAAAGGAAAGGGGCCCTCAAGGGCCACTCGTGCGTAGAAATTGGCTCCTGCGGTAGGGGCCACCAGTTGGGGTAAGCACTACTCACTGGTCCCCTACGCAGGAAGACCCAAACTTCGCCAGTACAGTCCACTTCGCTGGCAGGTTCGAATGCAGCAAAGAGGACGTCTCGGCACCTCGTAGTTCCCACGATACTGTGATGATTCCCAAACGGGACAGTGTCGATTTCTCCGCTCCGGGAGGAGGAATCAACCCAAGTTCACTGCAGCAGGCTTCAGGGGCAAGAGGGTCACAAATGCAGCGAACTTGCACAGGTCATTGCCGCAGCAGGGCAACATGGTAACCGCGTTTACTCCTTTCCTGGTGCACTCGTCTCACTTCAGACCTGGGAATGCCAAGTGTACGATATTTGGTGTGAGGGTGCCGGGGACACAGAGCTAGCAGTTTACAAAGTTTTGAGGGCCTCCTCGAAACGACGGCAGAGACACAGCAAAGGTCCTGCGTACTGGTCAGCCCACTGGTTGGCCCAGGGACATTTCCGAGAAGGCTCACTTGCAGGGTTTGATGAAGGTGCCGAGAATAGTTGGTCCCACTATTCAAAGGGGTCGAAGCATCTTCGCAGACCTTCTAGGACGACCAGATGCAGAGGGGTCCCACGGGACGACAGCGAGCTCAGGGTGCCAAACCTTCTAGAGGGTCACCAGCGGTTCCTCGACTCGGCTTCGTGTTGCAGGATACTTGGCTCCTACCCTTTGGTCAGTGTGAACTCAAGAGATCGACATGGTCGTGGTGTTTTCAGCCTCCTCTTATCCAAAGTTCCCTTCGCGCCAAAACAGAGAGGACCCAACGGGAGATCTGCTCGCAAACACACACTCCATACGTGGACCAATCACGGACCACGGTGGTCCCAGGCATTCAGGGCATCCCAGACTCTCTGGCACCCATGATGTGTATTGGGATCAGACATCCCAGCCCACATCCTGGAGGCACACACACAAGGCATGCAGAAGCCCGCAAAAACATTGGGAGTCACGGGAAAGTGAATGACCAAATAAGGACTGACCCAGGTCGACTCGACCTGGGGAAGGTGAAGGGGCAAGATGGCCAAAGGACAGGACAAAGAACCTCATGGCATGGCCATTTTGGAGCCAGGCCACCTATTCGTGCCAAACGTGGTTAACGTGGTTAACATGGCAGGAAAGGGTTAAAAAT
This sequence comes from Ambystoma mexicanum, assembly GCF_040938575.1. NCBI lineage: Eukaryota > Metazoa > Chordata > Amphibia > Caudata > Ambystomatidae > Ambystoma > Ambystoma mexicanum. The sequence goes on from NC_090939.1 coordinate 661,196,327, forward strand.
AATGCGAAAAGATAGATGCCACCAGTCCTGTCCATGACACATCTGCACAGTTCATAAAAAGTCCACGAGAGTTTCTATGGCCTTTGGAAATGACTAGAGACCCAAGTGTGCTGTATGGTAAGATACGTTGCACACTTGTTACATGCTGCACAAAAACTGCAACATGAGGAAAGGACTAAGGGAAACAAAGTCTCCCAGTACTGACTGTTTTAAGGGCATGTCAGTTTCCCCATAAAAGTAAGCGAAAGCCCAGAGGAGTGCAGCTGAAGGCTGTGCTTCTCTGGCAAAGTCAGTCAATGGTGTCTAAACAGCAGCAAAAAGTTTGGGGGTTGACACATGGAGGGAATATTACATAAAATTATGAAATCTTTCCGAACAATGGCTTCGATAACAGGCTCCCTCTGGGCAGGCGTCGCTGCCTGACACCACACACATGAGGCAACATTCATCCACCCATTTCTCAAGTTCAGGGAACCACACCTTTAGGCGAAGCCGGGCTTTGGTCTTTGCAGCCCCTTGATGACCTTGGTGTGCCAGGCCGATCACCTCCTGTACCTTGGCCTGCGGGACCACGATCCCATCCCCTCTCAACAACAGGCCCTTCTACGAAAACGACAGCTCCTCCCGCAGTCTCCACAGCTGCTCGAGTACCACCTTTGCTTCCTGCATGCGCCCAGCCAGCGACTCCAGGACACTCTTCCATGATCCATGCTGCAGTGCTACTCTGAGGATGCAGAAGCACTCCTCATTTGAAGCCACCACTTCCAGTTCTTCGAGTGGTAGGGCCTTTGGGGTGGCCGCTTCAACCACAAGTTGTATATGATCACTGGCCTCTTCAGCACAGCCGTCAGCTTCTCCGTCCTGGCGACTCCCCGGATTGCGAGAGAGGTAGTCGGCTGCATGGTCGGCACCCGGCCGATACACTAATGTGTGGGATGTCTTAACCCACTAATCCAAGCCCTGCAACATCACTGTGCATTGCTGGTAGCAGAAACATCATAATGGCCGCCGGAAAGCATGCTGCTCGCTAGAAATCACTAGAAAATGCGCAGTGAAAACCTGAAAATTAGGCCACCATCTACTTTTGCCTATTTCAGTGGTAACACAGGAGACCACTGCCAAAACCCATCATTTGGCTGCTCACAGAGCAAAATCATTGCAAAAAAAACTGAGCTGGTTTCAAAAATCCATTTTTATTTGGTGTCAAATTTGCACAAATCATGGCTCACAAACCACCCAAAAAGATTCAACCTCCTTGTTGGGTGAAGTGTATCTATATCTGAACAAAGTCCACTTTTGAGGATTGCTTGCTGGAAGAAACCTGTCAAGAATGGGTGTAATAATGTTACTCACCTCTACCAGAAGCCTGCGTTTTAAAACCATTTTGTGTAAAGTTGTACATTGAGCCCAAACTATGCCAAAGAAAGACTTGCTATCAGAAGCCTAAGAGGTGGATACAATTTAAAACTATATTCTGAAAAGGCTTGAAGCAAGAAATTGTTTAATGTATGTGTTACAAATGTGACTTATATTATAAGATAAGACAGTTTTTGGACATTGGGTTTCAGAGTTAAAAGTTTCCCACACTGTGTTCAAACGAATTTCACACCTTCTCCCTGGACAAAGTAGACTTCCCCCTGCCCTTGATTAAGAGATTGACAGGCTGGTGTCAAAAGGAACTGGGAGTGGCACCCTGGCCTGTTGCTCTCAGTGCAGACAAAGGAACACTTGGGCTGAATAGAAAATGCTAATTCGGGTGTGCCTGACAACAAACTGCTAGCAGGAAGAAGGACATGTGACCTCTGAGTCAGCCCAGTCCTTGGAGGCGGAGACACCCCATTGTGTGGATTCAGAAAGCACAGCACATGTATGTTTTAGAAAAATGCTTATAACAAATTGCACTGAACTGACCAGAATGTGAAACTTTGAGATTGTTAAAATGAAAGATTCGCTCACAGTTGAAGACTAAGCTGGACTCCGTGCGATGTTCTGAGACCAAACCCCGGAATTATTCATATTGTAGCTACTATGTTTATGCCAGGAACCTGAAAAATTACAGAAATGTGCTCAGATGGGATATCCATGCATGGATAAAAATTGGTGCAGAAATAATATTGAGAAACCCACCAAAAGTGCAAAAAGTGGTCATTTCTGAACCAAAGCTCTTAGGAAGATGAGAGTTGAACAGAAATGTACCTTAGTTAATCTGTCATGTAATTTATGTAATATTAACAAGTTGTGGATATTGTAAATATGTGTTTTATGAAAAATAAGATATACTGTACAGAGACAAAGGGGAGTGTTTCCCCCCAAGCCATAAAGATGGCACAGGATGACACGCTGATCCTTTCTCCAATCAGGGGACAGGGAATCCTCTAATCTATCAGATCCTTAGAGGGTTGGGCATTGTAGAATCAGCCTCCCCACCCACTTTGGAAATACATAAATAGGGACTGCAGGGGACAGATAGAGGACACACACTTTTCCACTACTCAACTGATTTCTTGGGGAGGCACACTGCAAAAGGATCCAGACCAGATACAGACAATATCCAGACAGAGACTCTAGAACCAAACTCTAGAACTTTGAAGCAGACAGGCCTAACCCCAAAAGCTGAACCTTTATCAGCAGCCCTGCAGAATCTAGCAACCTGATTCTAACCCCTAAACTTCCAAGGGGCTCTCACATTCAACAGCCGGACTGTGCTGTTTTGCTATTCTAGCCAACAACCCTGTGCTAGAACCAAGATCCAGACCCGCAGAGCTGTAACCCAGAACCTGTCAGATGCCGTCCAAGAGGCCGCACAGACCTCAGTGCTGTGCTGAGACCAGAGTGCCGGAGACCTGGCTGGTGGCGAGAGAGAATCCCAGCCAAACCCTTGACCAGATCGTTGACAGGGCCCACTCCATTCCAAAGCCATAGGAGTGAGTATCCAGTCTAGAACTGTACAGAATCATCCTCTTAGTTTAAAGTAATTCTATTCCATCCATCTCAACCCGTCCAGAACTGCATTATAGAACCTCTTTTGTCTATCCTAAATTCTCCTCTCCTCCACATAATTCTTGATAATTGTAGCAATAATCATCTTGGCGCTAATATATATGGAGAAAGGCAATCGTCTCATTGAGACAGAAACCTTCCTTAGGCGCCTCTGGATAGGTGGCTGGTCTGTCGTGTAGTTTGCGGCTCCATAGACTTTTTAGTGTTAAGAAATCTTTGTTTCAAATCTTCAATAGCGCATCTTTCATTTTAAATCTTGACTTTTTTTCTGAAAAATCTACCTTCACAAAAACCTCTATAACTTTTGGACCACACGCCCTAGAACCATAATTCAACTGTCATTTTCAAGCTAAGATCCTAAGCTTTCCAAAGAACTGAAGAGGACATTCATTAGAGTTTTTCCATAATCGCGTTTCACGCACGCAGAGGAATTGCCGCGAATTGCAATTTAGCTCAACTTCACCGAATGTCAAAATAGCTGTTTCTTGTTTTCAACTGCTGAATTTCTTTTTCAATCTGATAATCATTCATGAATCATTGCTAGTGTTGACCTGGACCAATCCAAAGTAACTATCATTTATCCTGAATCTCCTTTAGTGAATTAAAATCATTTTAGCATATTTTCCCTTTCATTGCCAATAACATTCAAAAGCATTTTTGCCTGCTTTAAAATCATACCTGTTTTCTCTAAGCTTCCTTGGGGAACTGGAATTGAACTGCATTATTGATTGTATTCTTGAAACCTGTGTGCCCTCATTTCCATCTCTTCATATTGCATAGTGGGGGGAGTGAGTGATAAGGGGAAAAAGTGATTATATTGTCTTTTGATTGAAACCATATCAAGTTTATTTCTTTGTTGCATTTTCCCATCATTGCATTTCCTTGAACCTATACAAAGTATTCTCTGCTACCTTATTCTCCTATTCCTACTCCTAACTGATTAAAGAGATTGTTGATATCGTAATATTACCCATTGCTGATCACTGTACATATTCATAAGTGTGCTATTCAGATATTATTCATATTCATAAAAGTGTGATATATATATTGTTCAATTCTTAAAATAAACCTTTTAATTTGCAAAACAAACCTACTTCTTGGCTCAGTGAGGTCGGGGAGATTCAAAGAGAGGGGCGTTATATAAGGGTTCATCATCCAGATTTAAAGAACTTTGACATAAAAATATATAAATAAGGGCTTCCATTGGGCATCCCATACTAAGCATTGACTTAGTTGGAGTGCTGGATTGATGTCACTTACAAATTGGGGGCTCGTAGAGGGACTTCTGGATTAGAACTACCACTTGTGCAGCTTAATACAGTGTGCTAACTAATAGGATTTATGTATCCTGTTGGGCTACCACGCTGTGTTACGCTGTAAAAGCACCCCTCAAAAAGGAACGCTCCCAGGAAATGGTCTGTTTTGCAAAATAAAATAATGAACTTCTGTAAGTCAGGAAGAAAATCAATTTCCAGAATGGCGACATTGGTAGACATCAAGATAGCTATACAGCACCTTTTACATAAGCTATTTGTGAGAGGTGAGTGGACTGAGCAGGACCAGAATGCGTGGTTACAGGCAATCACACAACAAGTCACTGCAACTGTGTTAGATATCTGAAGAGATCAGGGCCCCTTACATGGGGCCCTGAGTGAACTATATATGGCCCCTAAGACTAACGATGAGCACAACAAGATTGCCAGGATAGCAGCATATTTACATTTATATATGGGAGCCATACAGGACAAATGTGCTGAAGGCCAAGATCTGGCAAGTAGGCAACTGTTGGCATTAGAGAAGGTCCAATCTGATCTGGACTCTTCTGAGAAGATGCTGCAGAGGAGCCAGGAGTCAGAAAACGAAAGTAAGCAGTATTTAATTAAAATAAAAGAGGACATGGGTATCCTGCAACAGGAAAGGGCAGACCAGGATACCAGAATTCTGGCCTTGCAGAAGGAGTATCAAGAAGGTTTGGACTCCCTACTACAGAGCCAGAAAAAGCTGGAGCAACAACTAGATTTCAATAGGGTATGCGCAGAGCAGGTAGTCATCCTGCAAAGCCACCTGGATAGAGAGAAGGCAGAAAGCAATACATTATTTCTGAAAGACCTGGACACCCAGGCAGAATTTGAGGAAGAGCGCCAGAAAGCTGGTTCCCTTCAAAGACAGAGGGATGGCCTGGTGGCGCAGAGGCAGGCTCTTGCTCAGGAAAGGGATACCTTAGGCCAGGAAGTCTGTAACTTAAAAGGGAAGCTGGAAGAAAATCACCTGGCTCTCCAGGGACTGGGTGACCTCCAGAAAGAGAATCAAAACTTGTTAGAACACACCAGGAGGGTGGAAGATGCTCTGGCAAGAAAGGAGCAGGCCAGTAGGGACAGGACTCAGGAGGTAACCCTCCTTCAGCAAAGACTGGCCCAGTACTCCAAGACAAACCAGGAAGCACAGAGAGAATGAGGCTTTCTGTCAGCACAATGATGGGCTCCAGCGACAGGTAGCCATGCAAGAGAGACTGATAGAGTCTAGTAAGGCCTTGATTGAGGAACAGAAAGCTCAGGCTCTTGCATGGCAATAGGGAGCAGGGGCTGATAGAGATGAGGTTCGCTGGGAAAGGGAAACACCTGAGCATAACTTCAGGAGCCCTAGTACCAGAGGCCTTCATCTCTCCCAGTCCCTGGACTCTGCTACCCCCATGTCCCCTGGCGCACATGAGCCCAGGGCCACGGGGATGTCAGATGACTATCCAGTCAGAAGTATGAGGCTCATAGGCCAGTACCTCCCAGGAATGGATGGGCGGGCATCTGGGTATGGGCACCCAAGTACAGTGCAATTTAGTGGGGAACCCCAGGAGAGTAGGCCCACTAGGGGCATCCTGAAAACCTCTGCCCAGTTAGGTCAGTGGGGGGGTTACCCATCAAATCCATTGGATCATGGAGGAATCAGAAGACTCCTCTGAGCGTTACAGGACACAGGAGACTTGGTCCCCACATTCTGCCAGCCATTCCCAGGCTCACAGAATCCGGGAAAACCTGGAAGATTAGACGGGCACCTCTGGGAGCAGTGCCTTTGAGTCAGAGGATGAATGGACCAGGGTTACCCGAACCAAGAAGGCCAATAAGACAAAAAGGGCCTTGCTTAAGGACCCCTTAAAACAGATTAAGGCAATAAGGAGTGTCATCATGCCTTATCACAAGAACGCCAAGTATTCTGTGTGGGAACACTTAGAGCTCTTTGAGCAAATGATGGAGGCCTTCCATTTGAAAGACAGCAGTAGCTGCATTCAGTACGTAAAATGGACATTCTCCCCAGAATACTCCAGTTTCTTTGCGGGGCTGGAGGACCAAAATCATTCAAGATGGTCCACATATAGGGCGGCCATCTTAAAGCACTTTTCTGTTCATAGAAATCCCCAAGAGGATCGCAAGGCAGCCTACAATTTACAATGCGGGGAAGGATCAGGCCCCACAAGAATTTGTGCAGGAGTTGAAGCGTGCCTTTGCGCAGACTACCAAAAGGGTGCGCATGGACAGTAAAGAATTTGTTAATACGTTTTTCCATACGCTGCCGAAATACATCATGACCCAGCTAGTGAGAGATTTTCATGAGAAAAGGACACTAGACTGGGTCATTGAACAGGCCACCCGAGGTGCAGAAGCACATAGAAAATAAAAATAATGCTCAGAAAAGCCCCAAACCAACCAGCACCCCTGTCGCTGCTAAGGTGGCAGAGGTAAAGGTTGCCCCCATTTTAGATTTGGGGATGGGGGGGGCCTAAAAACCTGCCTGCACAGAATAATTCCAAGCCCAGAAGACCCTCAGGCCAGTCACAGACAGGGAGTCAAGGAGGTAGTCCCACAAATAGGATCCCTCACTCCCCTGACTATGTAAGTCCCCGCTAAAAGGGAAACCGACCCATCCTGGGTTATGTGTGGACTCCTCCAGCCCAAGGGGGCGGATCTAACCAAGAACCTAACCCAGGAAATTCCCTCCTAACTTCCCCCAGGAGGGCAGAAATTCACCAAATCCTGGGCAGAACATTTTCCCCAGGTACCCACAGAAATTCCAACCGCAAAATCATCCATCCTTCTTTCCCCACTTTCCTGAGCTCAGACAACCTAATCCGGGAGAGGGGAGGCCAAGGGTGGAGGGGTACCCAAATCTTCCCAACCCCGGGTACTACCAGAGAAGGGATAGTTACCCTTCCCGGGATTAGCCCAGGGAGAAAACAGAACCCCGTATCAGCCTGATCGGGTTTCACAGTTATTGCGCCAGGTCCAAAACATGGCACAGGATCTGGGTTGCATGCTGAGGGCTCAGCAGAACCCTCAGATGACCATGCCGGCACAGAATGCCCCAAACTCTAGACCTGGTGCTCCAGAACAATGACGGGGCAGCACCCCGATAACTCACCGGTTCCCAGGGAGGAGGCACAAGGGGAAGGGGGGTGTAAAGCCTTGGAGGAAGCTTCCTTCCCCACTTGTAAACAGCTCCTGGAAACCCAGGAACCAGAAACGAAATCTCCTACCCCTGAAAGTCTGCCACCCAAGGAGCAGAGGTGGGGTAGGAGAAACAAAGGACCTAAACAGACCCATTTTGAGGAGGAGGTACAGATCTTCCAATTTGAAGGAGAGGGTTCCTCAGAGATGGGGGAACTCCTCCCAAAGAAAAATGGCTCCCAAAGGATTCAAATCCGGACTGGGTAGATGTGGGGACTGAGCTAGCAAACCCATCCTGGTGACTGCCTCCAAAAAGGGGGGGGGGCCCAGAACCGGAACCAGGGGAACCCAAGATTTCTATCTCTAGTTGCCACATTTTTCTTGCAGATTCCCAAGACTCTCCACATAATTCTGCCCAAATCTCTTCTCTCTCCATGTCCAAAACTAAAAAACTAGCCCACCAGTTGTCCAAAAATGTGCATTAGCTGTGCCCCCTCGTGGAGAAGGAGGGAAGATACTATGCCCCGGTTCAAGTACAGAGGCAGGGTACAATTTTGGCACTGGTGGACACTGGATCCCAAGCTACCCTTCTGTCCAAAAAGGCCTTTGATTAACTAAATTCAAGAAGGGGGGAGAATTACCAAATTCCTCTCACCCCTCTTCCTGGACAACTTCAGAACTTTGACGGGAAGGAAATTCCCATCGAGGGGACTGCGGATTTGGACATTAAAATTGGGTGACACAAGGTGAAACACTCGGTCATTCTAAGTACTGTTGGCTGTGGACGCGGACGCGGACTGCCCTGCGCTGCCTCTGGACTTTCTCTGCAGCACCGCCTTCGTTTGTGCTGGACCGCCTTTGGACGCCGCCTTTGGACGCCGTACATACTCGGAGCTCCCCGGCCACCTGGAGGACGTCCATCTGTGTTACACACAGTTTGCCTGGCCCCCGTTCGTGGAAAGGAGGCCCCGCCCCCTTGTGGCGAGCGACGCCCAGGAAGCCCTACTAATACCAGCCTCCTCGCGCACCCGCGCCGCGCACCTGCCAAGTACATTCTAAGTACTGTTGGCTGTGGACGCGGACGCGGACTGCCCTGCGCTGCCTCTGGACTTTCTCTGCAGCACCGCCTTCGTTTGTGCTGGACCGCCTTTGGACGCCGCCTTTGGACGCCGTACATACTCGGAGCTCCCCGGCCACCTGGAGGACGTCCATCTGTGTTACACACAGTTTGCCTGGCCCCCGTTCGTGGAAAGGAGGTGACTGATTTCTTTGCTCCAACTTGTCCCTGCCCATTGAACTGCCCACCGGGCTACCCATCGAACTGCCCATTGCGTTGCCCCTCGAACTGTCTCCAATTGATTTCAACCTTAGCCAAGGGCTCCGTTCCATTACGTCAGTACCTGCCCCCACACTGTTTCAATTGTATGCCCCGCCTTGTATTGTCCCGGAAGGTGTGGTTAATGCTTTTTTTTCTTTTGTCTTTCTTTCTTGTGTTTCTTTTCTCTAGGCCCCGCCCCCTTGTGGCGAGCGACGCCCAGGAAGCCCTACTAATACCAGCCTCCTCGCGCACCCGCGCCGCGCACCTGCCAAGTACATTCTAAGTACTGTTGGCTGTTCGCGGTTTGCGGGAGCGCGGACGAGGTCTGTAGGCCCCTGGTAGCGTCAAGTTTCGAGCTAGAAGCACTCGCGGTTTGTGATTTATGGTTCTTAGCCTATTCTAATTTATTTTGAAATCTTTTGTTATACTTTTGGATATTGTGCCTATTCCTGTGGGAGTCGGGGAATCCCTGACTGGGTGGGGTTCCCTGTGTGGTGCTCCGTGAGGGGTGCATTCAACATTGTGTTTACATTTCACACAAAGGTGCCACACTATTGTCACCTTCCTAAGTTGTTATAACTCAGGTGCTTAGAGGCCTGGTTTACTCATTTGTAATTTGCCTTGTAAACCTATAGAGGACTCGCCCTGAACTGTGGTCTTTGGGCCCCTATGGTACTTGGTTCACTGTTAGCTGGCTGTATTCCTTGACTTGGCTAACAAGGGGTGTCCCGGACGCTTTGGTTTTGGGGTATAGACCGATCTTGAACATGAGTCCGACTTTAAGAAGTGGTTGTAAAATCGGCCCCCCCTTACAGGACCTCGCCCCAGAGGCTTCCACCAATATTCCATCCCCTGCCCTTCTTCAGCAGTCGGTAGTTACTGTCCCCGTTCCACCCATGTCTAGCCCTTCCATCGAGCGTGGGGTGGGACGGGCCCAGGCGGGATACATGGAACCTGCCAATCCAGCCACACCATCTTTTGCCAACTCCCCTCCACTGTATGGTCCATCTTTAGCATCAGCCATGGCAACTTTTTCCGTCCAAGACGCCAATGACTATGTTGGCGACGAGGGCGAGGTGTTCAATTATGTGCTTAACGTTGATTGCCCCTCTCCACAAGGCCTTAGAGGCCTTCCCTGTCTTACAGACACGTCTATCCTGGCACCTACGATTGTTAGCGAACTAAGCAAAAGAGTGCGGCTCTCTTTGGGCCCCTCGTCCCCTGCGTCATCCGCTTTTCCACTTCGCGAACAAGTACACTTTTACATCCCCCCAGTAGTTAACAGCGAAATAAATGGTGACCATGGGAAGGCTCCATTGACCTCTCGTTATAGGGGCCTGGAAGGGGATGTTGCTACCCCATATGTCAACACATCTTTTGGTACAGTGACGGCAGTAGAGTCTTCGTTCGTAGGAGGTGCGGTTCCATCCGCCCTGGCGACTGAAGAGGCTGACGCCACTGCTCCAAAGGGCGAGGCTAGATCGGCCTCCACCCCAGAGGACTATAGTGCATACTCGCAGCTAAGTGAACCCTTTAATTTTCCAGTTATCTCACGCATTCTCAACTTATTGGATAAGGGCCATGAGTTGACCCATTGCACTCTAAGGGAGATGCAAGTCTCATTTTCCCTTATGAAAGACAAGATGGCCAGACTTGAAGGTTTCATTTTGGCTGAGGAGCACTCTAGATCCTTCTACCTGGCCCACTTTGAAAAACTTATGGGAAATGTCCCACATAGAGCCCTCCAGCGCCACACCCCCTCTATGACTCACACTCAGGGCTCCCAGACTGAGCCGGCAACGGGCCCCTTAGTTGTCCCACAGATGTCTTACTCTCAGGCAGTGTCTGGGGTTAATCCCCTGATGACGACTCATGCCACCTCGGAGGCCACCGACTTGGTGGAGGTTCTAAAACTTCAACACGAACGTTTACTACAGGTGGAACAGCTCCTTCATAAGTTAGCTGACACCAAACAGCCTCTTGACCCAGCGGCCCCCCCAAGAGAGGGTTCCAACGCCACTCAAGGGCTTGCTACTTCCTTGGATAGTCCCTCCGCCCTGACAGACATCATTGAGGCTCAGCCCAGTCCCGCATCGTTGGCAGTAGACTTGGGCTCGGACTTGGAGGAAGGACCTGTGGTGCTTGAAGGAAGACACTTCGTCTCGCGCAAAGCGAGAAAGTCCTTCCTAAGAGCTCAAAAACGCTTAAATCAAACCAAGGCTGGTCTAAAGAAAGCCAACCTTTTCATACAACCTCCGGCTTGTGCCACGACGATTCCCGAACCCACAGTATCCTTGGGCATGGGTGCTAGTCACGATGACATTGGCTCAACCCTCTGCGACCTTGATGAAGAAAGTAGAAAACATCTTCAGGTTGCAGCTACGAATCCTGGGAACACACAAATCGCCGCTTGTGGCCCCCATGGCCCTCCCACGGCCAAGTATCAATCACAGTTACCTTCCTTTTTTCCCTCCATTCAACCTAGAAAGGTGAGTACGTCAATGCCAGCCGAGGCTGCAACCACACTTGTCCTGAAGCCAAACAATGCGCCCCCCCAGTTGAATCTCGTTTCGGTAGGGACGGATGTTGTCATCATGCCCCCACCTACCCAAAATGTGGTAAGAGCAGACCTTGGTTGTTCTCCGTCTCCTTTGGAAGTACCTGGGGTATCAGTGTCTCCTCACGTGGAGGATAAGCTTCTCCCGCCCCTAGTGGCCGGATCTTCTCCACCAGCTGTCTTATCCTTCTCGAATACTCCAAAGGATATGAAATTAATTCTTGGCTGGATGAGCAACCCAGACATAAACGGCCCTGCTCGCATAAATAGGTCCTTTTTGATGAACTCATTCTTCCAAATTCCAGCCCTTAGGAACCTTTCATCTAAAGACCTAGATTGGGTCAAGTTGGCAACCCACAACAATCATAGAGCCCTGTGCAGAGTCCAATCGCAGATTATTACTAAAATGCTGTTGGACTTTGCTGAGGACTTCCATTCTATTGGTCTGACTCCATGCCTATTTTCGGACATGGATAGTGCATGGGCTTATCTTGACTGGGTTGCTCCTCCCTTGCCACCATGTCCAGTCGGGCAGCCCATCGATTCATCCGACTCCCAGGTTACGCAATTAGCCCTCCAGCTAGCATCGCTAACCCAAGCATTGAGTGGGCTAGCGTGGTTGCAACCCTTGATAAAAACAGCTGCAGCCCCCAAAGGGCCCACTCTCGGCTCATAACAGTCGAGCCTGACTATTGCATCTTGGAATTGTTGTGGCTTCTCCAATTTGGTCGTATGGCACAAGCGAGCTGCCTCTGCCCAGAAACCTGATATCTTATTCTTGCAGGAAACCATGTGCCTATCCGAGTTTTTTCTCGATGGGTACGCCACCTTTGCGGTTCCAGCCAGTCGTATTTCTACAGGCCGTCCTTCTGGCGGTATTGCCATCCTTATCAAAAATGGTCTAAAAGCAGTGGCCTCTATTCTTGATTCTTCGAAATCTGGTGTCTTAGTGGAGCTGTCATTTGAATCTGCTGAGGCCGTCCCTCTGCTCTTAATCTCGCTGTACTGGAATCCTAAGGCTGTCTCTTTTTCCCGGCTCGTGGATGACCTTGAAAGGATGTTGGGGCATGCTTCAGTCTCGTGTCCCTGCCATGAAATTGTGATTGGAGGTGACTTAAATTCATACCTTCAGTACTCTCAGTCATCAGGCTCCTTTGCCTCCCTCTCCTCCTATGCCCAACATGCTGTTTATAGAGGGTCCCACTTGTTAGCATTCTTTGAAAAATGGGGTATTTACCCAATCCAATTTGCACCTAACTCCCCCCATATTTCATGGTCACGAGGTAACCTTTCATCCCTTATTGACTACATCCTTGCGTCCAAAGTGTGCTCCGGAATGCTTGAACCAGTTTCAATAGTACACTTGGGTCTGAGCGACCACCATATGTTGTGTTGTACCCTTTATATGAGGCACGAGCTCTTCAGTCCTTTACTTTCGGCTTCTTTGGTGGCTCCTGACCGAAATACCATCTCTGTCAATTGGAATCCGGCAGTGTGTAGGAAATTGGTGTTTCTGGTGAACAGAGATCTGATACCTAACCATGATAACCTTATGTCGCAAGGGCACATCAAAAAAATCAACGATAGAAACATCAACATGATTCAGTCTCACTTACTTTCTTTAGCGAAGGACGCTCTGGCCAAAGGCACTCCATCGTCTATCAACACACTTTCGAACCAGATAGCAACACTGAGTAAGCAAAAAAATCGGGACTTGGCGACTTTAAGAAAAAAGGCCCTTTGCCCTCTTTCCTACCATCGTGAAAAAAACCATATCAATGGGCGCTTCAAGCACCACATCAAGTCTCTTTCTCAGGCTGCCTTTACATTCGCAAATCAACACATGATTAGCCTGCTCTGCAAAAAAAAAACTCGAGAGATATGGGCAATACTAAGAAATCCCTATGGTAAGGTGGAGACTCGATCTGTGGCGATCATCTCGGGCTTAGAATGGGAGAAGCACTTCTCTCATAAATATGCTCTCCCCTCAACCCATGACACTCCTGAGAGCTCAGATATGTGTTTGCTTACACCACGAGTCTGTCCATGGGCCGCCAAGGACATCATATGGGCAATTTCCCAATTGAAGTTCTCCAAAGCAGCCGGTCCCGACGGGCTTCCGCCTTGCGTCATAAAAGACGACCCCCATTTCTGGGCTAGATATCTTCTTCCATGTTACCAGTCGATTTATTTAACTGGTAAGATCCCGGAATCATGGCTGACTGCCATAATTATTCCCATACACAAAAAGGGTATGCTAAACAACCCCTCAAATTTCAGGCCTATTGCCCTTATAGACACTGCCGCGAAAATTTTTGCACGTTTGCTTTTAGTGGAATTGGAACGCTGTATACATGAGCTAAAAATTCTTTCCAAATCACAGGTCGGTTTCCGTAGAGCAATGGGCACCCAATTAAATGCCACGATCTTAGCCCATTTGCTTCGGAATTCTCATATCGAAACAAATGGAACTATATACATGGCTGCCTTGGATCTCTCGGCTGCTTTCGATAATGTACTACGCACACGGCTTTGGCAGAAGATGTTGGCCTATGGCGTTCCCTCTCCACTTGTTGCACTAATCGCGGCATTACATCAGAGGACTTCTTATCGAGTCCGCATCAATGCGGAAGGGCTTCTGTCTGACAACATACCGACGTTCATTGGTGTTAAGCAGGGCTGCAATTTGGCAGCAGCCCTGTTTAATCTTTACCTCGCAGACGTCGAGGCGATCTGGCAGGGTTCCAACTCTTTTCCGGTTACACTGGGTTCCATGCGGCTTCATTGGCTAGCTTTTGCCGACGACATCATATTATTTGACAGAGTGCCGTTTGGACTCCAAAACAAATTAAATCTGTTTGGAGACTATTGTAAGCTTAACAACATGACTATTAATTCAATCAAATCGCATATACTGGTCTTCTCTGCCAAAAAAAAGCTTCCGAGATTCAACTTTACCATAAATGCCCAGGTGATCTTGAGAAAAGATGAGATTAAGTATTTGGGCTACCATATATCGAATGGAATGTCAGTGACTAAGTGGCGTTCCGTATTGATGGCAAAATTTAATCCCCTTTTGGCCCAAATGAGAATCATCTTCACCAAAAATTATATAAAGGGCGCCTGGCAGAGCCCTGAAAAACCCAGGTGGGAATAATTAAATAAACTGAACCAAAATTTCAGGGTGGGAGGTCAGGCAACAGTTCCAATCTAAAATTAGACAAGCAACCAATAGTTAAGCTGCAGTCCTTTTTTCACAAAATGTTTAATTTTTTTTATCAAAATGAATAGTATTAGTAGAGATAGAACACTCAAGGTATATTCAAGACACAACAATACAAAGTGAGTATGATCCAGTATAGACAACTGGATCTTAATGTGATGGTACAAAAGAAGTGTGCTGTATCGGGTAGAACACAAACAACTATGCAGTCACAGAAATACAACATAAACCCACATTAGTGGACATGTATATAAAAGACACAAAAAAATCAATGTTTCAAAAATGCATTGTCTTAATGGTCATATCGTCGACACAATGGTGTTTCGGCCTAGAAAGTGCTGTGTAGTATAGCTATGTAAGCAGGCCTTCATCAGGACTTGTGGAAACCTGAAAGGTGATCCTGGAGTGTCTATCTGGGGAAAAAAACAGATGGGGAATTGTCAGTGGAACTATGACCTCTAATAAAATGAATAATTCAAAAAAGCTCTCATAAGATGCTAAAGGGGTCTCCTAAAGCTAGGGGCCTGAAATCTTACCAGAGATTTGTCCAATGCTATGGTACAAAAGAATATCCATCATCAGTCAAGATATCTGGGGTGTACTGAGTACGTCATGGAGGAACAGGAATTGAACCTGTAACGACATGTGCATAGTGCTGTAAAAATACAGTACAAAATAATAGGCCTTATAAATGCCCAATATACCAAGCCAAATATGGAGAATCTTACCTCAAACAGGTAAGTAATGCTCAGCCCGAAAAAATGGAGGCGGTAACTGCAAAACGTGATTCCTCCGCCAAATATATCAGAATGCGACTCAACTGTGTGGGGAAAATAAGAATAATGGAAAAAACTATATATAAAGATGGTGTCCTATATAGTATAAACATATAAAGATTATGTAGCACTAAACAGTGAAGGAAAGGGGCCAAAACATCACGTTATAGGCTAAACAGCATACTTGATTACTTACAATTGTATGCGCAATTTTACGGCCGAGCCCAGGCAGGGGGTCTCAAAACGCGAGCGTCGTCACAGTGAAAGAGTATCCCTGGGAATCGCGAGCAGAAAAAACAACAAAGCGTCTCAGTACGCGAGCGTAGTTGGAATGACAGCCTGTCCCAAAACATCGCGAGTAATAATACTTGTGAGACAATCCGATTGGTTGGACATGGCGCTGAAATGAAGTGTCAATCACAAGAGGACCAATGAGAGACAAAGTAGGACCGTGACTAAACGTTGAAAGGAACCTCCAAGGGTGAGGTAACACCCACGTGATGAAGCGCAAGCCATCACGTCGTAAAAGAGCACGTGCAGATGTAAAGTAACGGGAGTAAATTCAACGTTCAAAACGCATGCTAATGCTGTGTTAATGAGTACCACGAATGGTTATGGGTGGAAGCCAGCACTTAAGACGTTGCGTGAACAAATTCAACGTTCAGAGCGCATACTAATGCTGTGTTGATGAGTGCCACTAATGGTTATGTGTGGAAGCCGGCACTCAAACATAATGATACATAAAAATGAAACATAGAGTAAAACAATGAAACATATGGCAACAAAATTGCGAAGTAACAGTGTGATGTGAGATTGAGCACACAAAGAGCACTATTTACATTTGTTTGTAGACAAGGTGCTTATTTCAGAAGGTACATTATTAATGTAGCACTGAGTTTCAGTGGCAGAAGTATACATACAAGTAATATTGCACATCTAAACTAATGCTGAACAATAAGGCAGTATAGTTAATATAGATTTGATGATGCTGTCACTGAATCTGATCAGAATGCCCTACATGACACCATAATTGCAGCACAAAGGTCATACGTATACTGCATGCATAATTGAAAAGAAGTTGGGATATGAGAAAACATCCTGTGATGGCCCAAACTTACATATAGCATTATAATGGTACATCCAGAATAGTCAAGGTACACAAAATTATAAGTTACCTGGGCAAAAAATCTAAATGCTTCAAAATGAGCAAGTGACTAAAGAACAGGAGTTCTCATAAATCGAACAGATCAAAAAGATCAACAAGATCAAAAAGGGCTAGGATGGTCAACAGGGAGTGGACAAACAGGCCAGGGGTTCATTGACTGTAGAAATGTTTCCATTCCACCGAAATATTCAACCCTGATCTGACAGTGTCAAGTTGATGGACCAGTAGTTGTTCCAGTCTAGTCAAAGCTCCATCTCTATCACCCCCTCTTTTTTGTGGAGTAAGTTGTTGAACGATGGTCCAGGATAAATCATCATTGGTGTGTCCTAGTCGGCTGAAGTGATCAACAAGAGGTTTGTCCTGAATCTTATTCTTGATACATGATCTGTGCTCTGAGATCCGTTGTTTCACTGGTCTGGTGGTTTTGCCTATGTATAACAAGTGGCATGGGCATAATATTGCATAGATCACGAACTTGCTGTTGCAGTTGGTATGTGTTTGTAGGGTATGATGATAGCCCTTGTAGTCAAAGGTTTTGGTGGGGCTCGTGTAGCTGCATGCTATACAGGTGCCACACCGAAAGTGACCCACAACGTTCGGAAGGTCCCACAATGTATTAGATGTCTTTGTTTCCTCGATATAGGTGTGGACCAGGGAATCCCTTAGGTTCCTGTTCTTCTTGAAAGCGAAAATGGGCTTTTTATCCAGGATGCCCTTGTTCTTAATCAAATGCCAATGTTTATTGATGGTTTGTTTAATGAGGTTACTTAGAGGACTATAGGTGGTCACACAAACCAATCTATTCATTTCAGTTTTTTCCTTGGGAGAAAGACATATGGTTCTGTCGGTAGTATGATCCGGTGGGCATAGAGGTGGGAGGAGAGTGTCATCTTATATCCCTGTATGCAGACGATATGCTGTTATACCTGAAACACCCGGAAGAGAACTTGCAGTATATCTTGGAGGTATTGGAAAGGTACTCCTGGTTGTCCGGCATAGCGGTTAACCCTCAGAAATCCGTATTATTCCCACTGGGCAGTTATGTGGGGATACCGGCGGAGAGGTTGCCGGTGCTGCGGATTCCGTGGGCAACGCGCTCCTTCCGGTACTTGGGCATTGACGTGTATCACACGACCGAGGAAGAACACAAGTATAATACCGAACTAGCTGTGGGGAAGATTGAGCGGTGCATGAGGTTCTGGGAAAGATTGCCTTTAGCAATGATGGGTCGCGGAGCTATGCTTAAAATGGTGGTGTTGCCCAGGCTCCTGCATTATTTTAATAACATCCCGCATATGATACCTAGGAAGTTTTTCGCCAGGTTGCATAGCGTGTGTAGGAATTTCCTGTGGCACGGCACGCGCAACAGGGTCGCATTATGGAAATTGCAGAACTCTTACGAGAAAGGTGGCGTGAAGCTGCCGAACTTTGAGGCATATTATATCGCGGCGCAACTGCAATATGTGGCCAAGTGGCTTTCAGATGAAGAGACCCCCGAACATAGGCTGCTAGGGAAAGACTGTTCCCCCTTCTATCTGCGGGAGGTGATTTGGGTGACTGGCTCATGGATGAGAGAGCGTCCTAGGATGCTGGCCCTGGGCAGAAACATATGGCGGCGTGCCTGTCGGATGATGGGTGACCCCGCGCCGTGTATGCCGCAGTTCCCTCTGATCGCCCTGGCAAAGGAGGACGGGCAGCTGAGAACTATTATCCGGACGTATTGGGAGTCAGTGGGATTGATTACAATGGGCGACATCTGGCAGGAGGGGACCCTGATGGAGTTCGATGAACTGGAGGCAGGGTCGGGACTACACAGGGGTCAATATGTAACATATCACAGGGTGGCCCGGGAGGTCCGGAGCACGTGGCCCGAAACTACTTTGGCCGATGAACCGGATGCCACGCTGGAGACGATGTATGACGCATCAGAGGGCGGACACGAGGTCTCTAGGTTGTACGAGATGTTGATGACAAAGGTTGGGAAGGATTTAGGGTACCTGAGACTGGAGTGGGATGCAGAGGTGGGGGCTCCGATGTCGGATGGGATGTGGGAACGCGCCCTGGGGTACCATAAAAAGGTATCGAGGAACGCCAGGTTCAAGCAGATACAGCTCTATATTACGCACAGGGCATATATGACCCCCCTCAGAATTTCCAAATTCCCAGGTAGAGGGCGCCAGGCGTGCCCCAAGTGTAACGAAGAGAATGCGGACATGATACATATGTTCTGGGCGTGCCCAGTGATCGCGACTTACTGGGGAGAAGTGGCGCAGAGGCTGGCAGGAAGGGGTATTACACTTAGGGTGGATTCGGCGTGGGCTTGTCTGCTGGGAGGGTATCCTAGGGCGCGTAAGCTTCGGCATGTTGATAAACTTAAAGATCTGGCCTATGTGCTTGCCAAACGTAGGATAGCCATGGAGTGGAAGAAATGTCACAAGCCGCGAGTGGAGGTCTGGTGGCGGGATCTCCAAAAATGGGCGGAGGCTGAAACGGCAGCGTGGCAAGATGGCAGTATGGCAGGCGATGGTGAAGAAATAGGCTCTCTCATGGCATGGAAGTTGTTGTTAGCCGAACTGTTTTGTGCGGGATCGGCCTCGGCTGGACTTGAGAGCGATGAGGCCCCACCGCACGGAGAGGACACTGATGGTGAACACTCTACAGGCTCATAGGGGGGAGGGATGGGGATTGCAGTGCCTTACTTTTTGTTCGTTTGGTTTTGTTGTTTGAAGTGTTTTATTTATGTTTCGTTGTAATGTTGTTTGGTTGAGATAAAATAAAAATACATTTAAAAAAAAACAAAAAAAAAAATGGTTCTGTCGGTATTCAAAGCCCTTTTTCTCGCTTGTTTGACAGATTTATTTGGATAACCTCTTTCCTTCAATCGTAGTTGTAATTCATCGGCATGTTGTTCATACTTTTCTTTGCTGGAACAATTCCGCCTAATTCTCAGAAACTGGCCATAGGGCAAATTATACCTCAGGCCCTGAGGATGATAACTAGAGAAATGCAGCAGAGTGTTGCGGTCAGTTGGTTTCCTGTAGAGTTCAGTTTGAAGAATATTGCCTGATCTGTAAATATGCAGATCTAGGAAATCTACCTCCTGGTAGCTCCACTCGATGGTAAACCGGATGTAATGATTGCGTTGATTTAACCATAGATGGAACAAATTCAGCTCATTTTCTGTGCCTGTCCAAATGAGTAGGACGTCATCAATGTATCGTCGCCACAGAAGAATTTGTGACTTGTAAGGATTCTGATCATGATATATGTAATCTGTTTCATATTGTGCCATGTACAAGTTAGCGACATCCGGAGCAAAAGTGGCCCCCATACTGACGCCTTTAATTTGTTGGTATAGTTGTTCCTTGAACAGGAAGAAATTCTCCGACATAGCCAAACGTACACATTCCAGGATGAAATCTGTGGGTGTGGAAATAACATCGATCCTTTTGTTCAGGCAGACCTTCAGGGCCTCTAGCCCCTCTCTTTGTGGAATTGAGGTATACAAGGCTTCTACATCCAGAGTGGCCAGTATACAATGCTGTGGTAATTCAAGATCTTGTAGTGTTAGTATAACATTTGTAGAATCCTTAATGTAGGATGGCATCTTACCTACAAAAGGTTTCAAGAAAAAATCTGTATAGAGGGACAGAGGTTCCAATAACGAATCACATGCAGAAACAATAGGTCTTCCTGGTGGTTGCCTAGGATTCTTATGGATCTTTGGTAGAATATAGAACGCTGGAATCCTTGGGTGTGTTTTGTTAAGAAACTGACGTTCTCCCTCACATATCCAACCCTCCTGCTCCGCGTGTTTTGTAAGATTGATGATCTCTTCTTGGAGTCTAGTGGTGGGATCCCTTCTAAGGGGTTTATATGAAGTAGTATCGGCGAGCAGACGCCGACATTCATTATTGTAGTCTGTTGTTTCCATGATGACGATCCCTCCTCCTTTGTCGGCAGGTTTTAGCGTGATAGATGGATCGTTTTTGAGGTGTGCTAGGGATTTTCTTTCCTCTCGGGATAGATTGTCCTGATAATAGTTCTTTTTAGACAACCCTTCTTTTAGACTTTTAGAGACCAAATTCTCGAAAGTTTCAAATTCAGCTGGTATAACGTGTGGTGGAGGCATAAACACTGATTTGGGTTTGAACCCGGTGGTGTTCTCGGGTTTTTCATTACTCTCGGATGTAGTCTCTTGATGATCTGGTAAATATATTTCAAAAAAATATTTCAGTCGGAGGTTCCGAAAGAATCTCTTAAGCTCCATTTCGGCTTGGAAAGGATTAGCTCGTGATGAGGGGACAAACGACAAGCCTTTTTCCAAAAGGGTTTCTTCCGATGGAGTAAGTATTCGTAAAGATAAGTTGAAGATGGGAATCTGTTGTCTCATGGTTGATTTGAGTACCATTGTCGGGTTCTCATATATTGTCCTTGTTGGTAGGGTCGTCTCTTGGGGCGGCCCCGTTGTCCCCCCCGGGGAAAAAAAGGTTGTTGTGGAGGGATGCTGGTTGAATTGCTGCTCGAGGGGCTAGGATCACTCCCACTGGAGGAGGCTGAACTGCCCGAGAAATTGACAGATTTGTTCCGCCTATACGGGTTATTCTGTTGTTGTTGTTGTAAATCCGTATAGTAAGTTTCCCGTAAATAAGGGTAGGTTTTTTCTTCGGCGTAGCCGCTCAAGTCCTTTCTGAATTTTTGGATCTTTTTGTCAATTGTGATCTGTTTGAATTTTGCAATCTCCTCTTCTAATTTTTCTAATTTTTGCTTTGCATCTTGTATTGCTGCATTTTCTGTGAATTTTTTCTCTAATTCGAGTAACTCATCACCTTGTTTTTTACACTCCTCTTGGGCGGTATCAATAATTAAAATGATCCAATCCCTACTGCATTTATTTCCCACACCACTAAAATTCTTTTTGAACTTAGGGTTGTCGATGAAAACTCTGGGTATGTTTTTTACCTGTAGGCCGTCTG
This sequence comes from Ambystoma mexicanum, assembly GCF_040938575.1. Classification (NCBI taxonomy): domain Eukaryota; kingdom Metazoa; phylum Chordata; class Amphibia; order Caudata; family Ambystomatidae; genus Ambystoma; species Ambystoma mexicanum. The sequence goes on from NC_090939.1 coordinate 661,217,775, forward strand.
GAATGATCCCAGATCTAAGGTACTCAAGCATGAAAGTACCATGCATCTCTGTCCGTATTAGCTTTTTCTTACGTTGGTTGATGCCGTCGTATTCATCTTTGTTGGATCCTTGTGCAAGAACTCCTTCTTGTGATCCAAAGGCTGGTGTAATGCCTAGTAATTTTTGAAAGTATTCGTCACTGTATGATACGACATTAACTCTGTCCATGGTTGATTTTGATTAGAAAAATGACAAAAAATGTTTTAATCGTCTCGTTGAAGAAAGCCCAACAGCCACGGGCTGTACTTAGACTAAATTATATAAAGGGCGCCTGGCAGAGCCCTGAAAAACCCAGGTGGGAATAATTAAATAAACTGAACCAAAATTTCAGGGTGGGAGGTCAGGCAACAGTTCCAATCTAAAATTAGACAAGCAACCAATAGTTAAGCTGCAGTCCTTTTTTCACAAAATGTTTAATTTTTTTTATCAAAATGAATAGTATTAGTAGAGATAGAACACTCAAGGTATATTCAAGACACAACAATACAAAGTGAGTATGATCCAGTATAGACAACTGGATCTTAATGTGATGGTACAAAAGAAGTGTGCTGTATCGGGTAGAACACAAACAACTATGCAGTCACAGAAATACAACATAAACCCACATTAGTGGACATGTATATAAAAGACACAAAAAAATCAATGTTTCAAAAATGCATTGTCTTAATGGTCATATCGTCGACACAATGGTGTTTCGGCCTAGAAAGTGCTGTGTAGTATAGCTATGTAAGCAGGCCTTCATCAGGACTTGTGGAAACCTGAAAGGTGATCCTGGAGTGTCTATCTGGGGAAAAAAACAGATGGGGAATTGTCAGTGGAACTATGACCTCTAATAAAATGAATAATTCAAAAAAGCTCTCATAAGATGCTAAAGGGGTCTCCTAAAGCTAGGGGCCTGAAATCTTACCAGAGATTTGTCCAATGCTATGGTACAAAAGAATATCCATCATCAGTCAAGATATCTGGGGTGTACTGAGTACGTCATGGAGGAACAGGAATTGAACCTGTAACGACATGTGCATAGTGCTGTAAAAATACAGTACAAAATAATAGGCCTTATAAATGCCCAATATACCAAGCCAAATATGGAGAATCTTACCTCAAACAGGTAAGTAATGCTCAGCCCGAAAAAATGGAGGCGGTAACTGCAAAACGTGATTCCTCCGCCAAATATATCAGAATGCGACTCAACTGTGTGGGGAAAATAAGAATAATGGAAAAAACTATATATAAAGATGGTGTCCTATATAGTATAAACATATAAAGATTATGTAGCACTAAACAGTGAAGGAAAGGGGCCAAAACATCACGTTATAGGCTAAACAGCATACTTGATTACTTACAATTGTATGCGCAATTTTACGGCCGAGCCCAGGCAGGGGGTCTCAAAACGCGAGCGTCGTCACAGTGAAAGAGTATCCCTGGGAATCGCGAGCAGAAAAAACAACAAAGCGTCTCAGTACGCGAGCGTAGTTGGAATGACAGCCTGTCCCAAAACATCGCGAGTAATAATACTTGTGAGACAATCCGATTGGTTGGACATGGCGCTGAAATGAAGTGTCAATCACAAGAGGACCAATGAGAGACAAAGTAGGACCGTGACTAAACGTTGAAAGGAACCTCCAAGGGTGAGGTAACACCCACGTGATGAAGCGCAAGCCATCACGTCGTAAAAGAGCACGTGCAGATGTAAAGTAACGGGAGTAAATTCAACGTTCAAAACGCATGCTAATGCTGTGTTAATGAGTACCACGAATGGTTATGGGTGGAAGCCAGCACTCAAGACGTTGCGTGAACAAATTCAACGTTCAGAGCGCATACTAATGCTGTGTTGATGAGTGCCACTAATGGTTATGTGTGGAAGCCGGCACTCAAACATGATGATACATAAAAATGAAACATAGAGTAAAACAATGAAACATATGGCAACAAAATTGCGAAGTAACAGTGTGATGTGAGATTGAGCACACAAAGAGCACTATTTACATTTGTTTGTAGACAAGGTGCTTATTTCAGAAGGTACATTATTAATGTAGCACTGAGTTTCAGTGGCAGAAGTATACATACAAGTAATATTGCACATCTAAACTAATGCTGAACAATAAGGCAGTATAGTTAATATAGATTTGATGATGCTGTCACTGAATCTGATCAGAATGCCCTACATGACACCATAATTGCAGCACAAAGGTCATACGTATACTGCATGCATAATTGAAAAGAAGTTGGGATATGAGAAAACATCCTGTGATGGCCCAAACTTACATATAGCATTATAATGGTACATCCAGAATAGTCAAGGTACACAAAATGATAAGTTACCTGGGCAAAAAATCTAAATGCTTCAAAATGAGCAAGTGACTAAAGAACAGGAGTTCTCATAAATCGAACAGATCAAAAAGATCAACAAGATCAAAAAGGGCTAGGATGGTCAACAGGGAGTGGACAAACAGGCCAGGGGTTCATTGACTGTAGAAATGTTTCCATTCCACCGAAATATTCAACCCTGATCTGACAGTGTCAAGTTGATGGACCAGTAGTTGTTCCAGTCTAGTCAAAGCTCCATCTCTATCACCCCCTCTTTTTTGTGGAGTAAGTTGTTGAACGATGGTCCAGGATAAATCATCATTGGTGTGTCCTAGTCGGCTGAAGTGATCAACAAGAGGTTTGTCCTGAATCTTATTCTTGATACATGATCTGTGCTCTGAGATCCGTTGTTTCACTGGTCTGGTGGTTTTGTCTATGTATAACAAGTGGCATGGGCATAATATTGCATAGATCACGAACTTGCTGTTGCAGTTGGTATGTGTTTGTAGGGTATGATGATAGCCCTTGTAGTCAAAGGTTTTGGTGGGGCTCGTGTAGCGGCATGCTATACAGGTGCCACACCGAAAGTGACCCACAACGTTCGGAAGGTCCCACAATGTATTAGATGCCTTTGTTTCCTCGATATAGGTGTGGACCAGGGAATCCCTTAGGTTCCTGTTCTTCTTGAAAGCGAAAATGGGCTTTTTATCCAGGATGCCCTTGTTCTTAATCAAATGCCAATGTTTATTGATGGTTTGTTTAATGAGGTTACTTAGAGGACTATAGGTGGTCACACAAACCAATCTATTCATTTCAGTTTTTTCCTTGGGAGAAAGACATATGGTTCTGTCGGTATTCAAAGCCCTTTTTCTCGCTTGTTTGACAGATTTATTTGGATAACCTCTTTCCTTCAATCGTAGTTGTAATTCATCGGCATGTTGTTCATACTTTTCTTTGCTGGAACAATTCCGCCTAATTCTCAGAAAATGGCCATAGGGCAAATTATACCTCAGGCCCTGAGGATGATAACTAGAGAAATGCAGCAGAGTGTTGCGGTCAGTTGGTTTCCTGTAGAGTTCAGTTTGAAGAATATTGCCTGATCTGTAAATATGCAGATCTAGGAAATCTACCTCCTGGTAGCTCCACTCGATGGTAAACCGGATGTAATGATTGCGTTGATTTAACCATAGATGGAACAAATTCAGCTCATTTTCTGTGCCTGTCCAAATGAGTAGGACGTCATCAATGTATCGTCGCCACAGAAGAATTTGTGACTTGTAAGGATTCTGATCATGATATATGTAATCTGTTTCATATTGTGCCATGTACAAGTTAGCGACATCCGGAGCAAAAGTGGCCCCCATACTGACGCCTTTAATTTGTTGGTATAGTTGTTCCTTGAACAGGAAGAAATTCTCCGACATAGCCAAACGTACACATTCCAGGATGAAATCTGTGGGTGTGGAAATAACATCGATCCTTTTGTTCAGGCAGACCTTCAGGGCCTCTAGCCCCTCTCTTTGTGGAATTGAGGTATACAAGGCTTCTACATCCAGAGTGGCCAGTATACAATGCTGTGGTAATTCAAGATCTTGTAGTGTTAGTATAACATTTGTAGAATCCTTAATGTAGGATGGCATCTTACCTACAAAAGGTTTCAAGAAAAAATCTGTATAGAGGGACAGAGGTTCCAATAACGAATCACATGCAGAAACAATAGGTTTTCCTGGTGGTTGCCTAGGATTCTTATGGATCTTTGGTAGAATATAGAACGCTGGAATCCTTGGGTGTGTTTTGTTAAGAAACTGACGTTCTCCCTCACATATCCAACCCTCCTGCTCCGCGTGTTTTGTAAGATTGATGATCTCTTCTTGTCGTTATTCTCTTTTGCCTCTGATACAATATTACACCATGAAGATAGAGCCCATCCTTCTCTACGCTTTAGACATCTGCTTGTTGAATTTGGGGCCCCTTTTAAACATCTTACAGGGTAAACTTTGGAAGAACATCTTGGGGTTGCCCGGTTACTTACCGAATGCTTTAATCATTCACGAATTGGGTCTATATCCATTAGAAGACAGACTAACTTGGCGGATGGTATCTGCCTTCTCCAAAATGATTTCCCCTCCCCCTAACTCACTTTATGAGGATTTCCAGGAAATGATAGCCGGAAAGTGTCCCAGTTCGATCACTAGTGTGAAAGATAAGATACAAGCGGTTCTAATCTCTTTGAACATGACGCAGAATGACCTGGTAAATAATCCTGCCAAAGTCAAAAGGCGTTTCTTTAAAAATTCTTGGGCCCAAAATTGCGATCGTATTGGACGCTACCCGTCCTTTACTACATACGCCTCCTTTAGACACGCAGTCGCTCCTCGGCTGCCTTACATTCTAGCTTTTCCAGACAAAGGAGCAAGAAGGCATTACATGCGTTTCCGTATGGATCTTATCCAGACGGGTGCTCGCATCAGAAATTGGAATTGCTATAGGACACTGGCAAAATGGGAGGGTTGCAGATTTTGTCTACTTACATCTGAGCCTGAAACCCTGCCTCATCTTTTCATGTACTGTAACTTTTTTTCCAGGCAGAGACAACGCTGTTTGGCTGAGTACCTTTCTTCGTTTTCCCTGTTTGAATGTCATCTAGTATGGCTGCGATGTATGCAGGGAAATTCCAACTCTATTATATTAGCAATCGTTCGACTCGTTGCAATAATCGAAGAACATCTGACGCCACTCAATAGGACCTTCTGGAGTGGGTAAACTTTTACATCTGTGTGATTTTGCTTACTCGATGAATAGTGGTTTTTGGCCACTATATTGGTGGAGCCTTACGATGCCCTAGTACCACCACTATGTTGGGTAGGTTAGGACGGGTTAGGTTTACTACCTAGTACCACTGATCTTTTCTGTGACTTTGTGCTTCTGTGTCATCGCGACTCTGCGAGGTGGTGACTCGGTGAGGCAGCGATGGTTATGTGACTTGGTGACTCTACGAGTTGGTGACTTTGAGGATTCTTGTTGATGCTTTAGGTAATGTTTTAATGAGATATTGATTTTAGTATTGCTTGGTTGTATAAACATTCGTGTGTTAACGTTTGTATCATGAGATTTTATATGTGTTATATGTGTTATGTATAATTTGTAAAGGTGTAAATTTATTTTTACTACCAAAACAAATAAACAAACAAATAAATAGTAATGACTCCAGAGGGCACCCCTTGTTTGCTTGGGAATGACCTCCTGAGAAGGTTGTCACCACTAATAGACTGTGTAAACAAGGTCTTCTGGACCCAGACTAGCCAACCAATAAAATTGAAACAGAGTGTCAACCATGTTAGTTTAAACGGCACATGCCACATGGTTGAACAAAAATCTGACCAAGTAGAATTTCACTTCCAGAACAACCAAATTCCAGCCGTGACAGTAATAGCAGTAGGACAACAGACTGGTGATGGGGGGTCCTCTCTATTTCTGAAAATCAACCTTCCTTCCAGTTTAAGGTGGTATTCCACACTGGAAGGAAACACTCTGAAATTCTTTACCAATCCACAATCAGACATTCCCACGCCGATAGTCCAGAAAGATGTGAAATTAGCTCAGAGCCTGGCTGATATTCAGCAAATTGGAGAGCAGTGGTTCATCCCAATTCAGTTAAATGAAGGGAAGGACTCTGTTCTCAACCGAGGGTGTGTTAACAACGGTAAGAGCTTCATCAGCGAAGCCATGTTCCGCCAACTCCCAAAAGATCCAGCCATTCCCACGTTTAGACTCATAGACAAATGGGAAATGGATCTGGAAGCACCCAATTCCAAACATCTCCTGCCAAGCAGGTGTATGCTCAAAATCACCATAGGCAAGAAGAGCATAGTTCATAATTGTTGGGTAATGCGAGACGTCACTGCTGCCTTTTACTTAGGCAGTGACATTCTCAACCGCTTTGCCATTAGTTTGGACCTAATAAACTTCAAAGCTTGGTCCCAATTAGCGGATAATCCCATGGCTTTGATGATCCAGAGAAAGCATTTAGGTCAGCTCAATTGCTACCTTATGCAGTTGAAATTCAGATCAAAGAGGAAGTCACCATCCCAGAAAGGACCCGACAATTCTCCCTGGAAGTGAAACTTAAAAGAGGACAGAAATTGAAAAACCCTGATGCCTATATTCATCTCAATGCTTCTCTCCAATAGCAAGGGTTGGGAGTAAACCCACCACCACTAGTCAATGTAGAACATGACACCCTTCCAATAGAGGTGGATAACAGCGACTTAAAGAGTATCACTCTAGCTGCAGGCACTATTATTGGAATGGCGGTTGATGACCGACTTTTTTCCATTGATCTAGGTAATGAACTGTTAGGACCAATCCCCAAGGACTGTTTTGACAGTGACAGTGATGACAACACAACACTAGACAGGATCTTTACCCGGCATGGAGGGAACTTCCAGGTGTACACTTCCTGCCCTTATGATAAGGAAGATGTGACTTGTGACTTCAGGAGGGATGAGGTGATTTTCCAGGTCCATGAGGGCTGCCTTTCCCACCTGAAGCCACCAGTCCAAATCAGCACTCTGACCAGGGACTTCTCCACCCAGCTGGTGGAGGCTGCGGAGATAGCGAAACCAGAAGTCTTTCCAGGCTTCAGGCAGATGGTTGAAGAGAGAGTCAACCTAGCTGATGCCTGTGAGACTCTGGAGCAGAAGCAAAAGCTGAAACAAGTTTTCTTGGATTTTCAAGATCTCTTTGCGGTGGACTCATATGACTGTGGTCGCACCGACATCCACACAACAACAATTCCCACGGACCCTGGTATGACTCCAGTGTTTGTGAAGCAATATCGCTTGCCTCTCGCATCAATGGATTCCCTTACTGAAATCATTAAGAACCTTGAGTCCCATGAGATAATCCGTCCAGTCCACAGCACCTTCAATAATCCGGTGCTGGGGATATTGAAGTCAAACGGCCAGTGGAGACTCTGCGCTGACCTTAGGGAGCTCAACAAATGGGTCCATTGACCAAGGGCTGGCCCAGATCCAGGTGTCACAGGTATTCACTGCAATAGACCTGACCAATGGATACTGGAATGTACCTGTCAGTAGGGAGGCCCAATACAAGCTGGCTTTTACCTTTGGGGGCCAACAGTACACATGGACCCAGACTGTCATGATGCCTATCCCCGGGCATCCGGATCGAGTCCATCAGCCCCGGGAGCAGGCATCCAGATACTCATTAAAACCCCAACAGCCCCGGCTGGGGGCTGTTTGGATTCAGTCCTGGCACCTTAGGCGCCAGGCTCATCATAGAAATCAGTCCTGGCGCCATAGGTGCCAGGCTCATAGACTTTACTTACCTTATGCAGACCATGCTGCAAATGAGTCCAAGCCAACGTGAGGCCTGGATGGGACTATTTTATTACAGGGACTATTTTTCACTCGGGTGTGGTTCTGGGGAACTTCTTACCTGGGACTACTTTGCAGGCTATTTAAACCACGCCCGAACAGCAGCCCATGCTTTGCGTTATTCTGCATTGTGACGCTCACCATGGCTGCAAGTCAGCATCCAGTCTTCTGCCACGCCCGCCTCGAATCCGGAGCTCCTAGACAAAAGGCAAAGAAAGGAGAAGAGGTTAGATCACAGACATTATTTGATTCCTTACCTGATTCCGGACCCAGCACATCTCCGAGCCTGGAAAGGACATTATTTCAGCATGCGTCGCTTCGCCAGCAGCAGCGCCGCGTTATACTCACCAGTCCACCGCATCTTTCGACTCGGCGCTGCCTCCATCATTTTCTTCGTCGAAACCCAGCACCTGGGGGGAAAACAAAAGGAATAACAAGGTGAGACGAGAAAACCAACAAGGACAATCTCTTTGCCACCATAGGCTTACCTGCTTTACCACCGGAGGTATTATTCTTTAATTCGCTGCATCTTCCTATGCCACTCCTATAAAGGGAGAGAAAACAGCAACTTAAACTCATGCAACTTTTACCGGACAGTGTTTGGTAATACAGACTCTTACCTGAACGCCATCAGCTGCCTCCAGGCAATATTCTTTTGGACCCAGCTGCAAACTAACGAGGGAATGGAACAAGAGTGAACATCTGACATATTGAACTCTTTGAACTTTATAGACACTGGAGGATGGAGAGCTCATCATTTAAAAACATAAGGTGAGGTTACCAAAAGGGAATATAGGAGTTGATTAGTGGGGAGAACGAGAACTGTTGGGGGGCCATCACTAAAGTCCACTGGTGGCTAAATCCCTTTCTCCAGTTGCAGGAGAATACTTCTACGAGTCCAGCAAACAAGATTAGGCGGGCCAGTCCAGACTGTCATCTCTTCACTACGCATCATGTTGGTGGAGACCGCAGCTGTCCGGGTCCGATCGACGCCCCTGTGGGAACCAGGTGAACGTAACACAGACTCCCTTTGGATACCTCAACTCCGGCAAAGAATTCAACATTTTTCTACATAAGGCCATGCCCGACCTGGGTGAGAGGCGTACCCTGGCTTATGTAGATGATGTCCTCATCAAGAGCTCAACTGTGGAGGAACACATAGCGGAGATCCGTTATGTTCTGACACAGTTGAGGGCCGCCAGAGCAAAACTTTCCTTTCAGAAAGCACAGTGGTGTAGAACCCGTGTTAATTTCTTGGGGCATGAGATTACTCCTCCGGGTCTCTGTCCCCAGGAAAAGAAAGTGGAAGCACTCCAGAAACTGAAGGACCCCACAACTCTGCGGCAACTAAGGAGCCTCCTTGGACTGACTAATTACAGCAGAAAGTTCATTGAGGGCTATGCAGAGATCACCAGACCCCTGATTCATCTTTTGAAGGGGGGGTCAAGTGGGAGTGGGGTCCAGAACAATCCAAGGCAGTAAGACAACTCAAGAGAAGCCTGTCACAAGTGCCTTGCCTACCTTACCCTGTCAGAAACAAGGAGTTCTTCTTGGAGACAGGGTTCTCTAATACATGCTTGACTGCAGTATTATACCAAAAGCATGAAAAGGTCAATAAAGTAATCTCTTATGCAAGCAAAACTTTATCCTATGTGGAGGAAAAATTCAACGATTGTGAGACGGCACTCCTGGCAACGGTGTGGGCATTGAAGAATTACCGCCCGTTTATCCAGGGGGAACACATCATAATGGAAACTCCACACCATCCTTTGCAATACCGCCAAAGTGACAGAATCCGGACCGGAAATGTGAGTAATTCCCGAATTACTTCCTGGATTCTGTCAATGCACGGCTTTCCTGTGGAGGTCAGATATGGCCAGAACAAGAAGAGTCCCCTCGCGCAAGGTCTGACTGACTTGCATGATTGTGCCAGAGAAAACTGTCTTGAGGACGAAAGTCTAAAAATCAAGAACAACATGGAGGCATACCTCAATTCCCCACACAAAGTCTTGGAAGAAGACAAGTGTGAGGGAATGCCCACTGTCTATGTGGATGGATGCTCTTACCATGTTGTCAACGGGGAAAAAGAACTTGTGGCCGGCCTAGGGAATGCATGGGTGAATGAGTCCCCCGAACCCTCCGCTGGGTACAAGATTGGTCCCCGAAGTAGTCAAGTGGCAGAGTTGATGGCTGTGCATCAAGCCATCCTCACTGCTGTCCAACATAAACTCCACGAACTGGTCATAATCACAGATTCGGATTATGTGCGGAACGGGTTCGTGGAGCACCTGGTTAATTGGAAAACCAGAGGCATGCTATGTGCTAATAACAAACCCTTGAAACATGGGAGGTTAATTCAAAATACTGATGATCTGGTCACCTCGAATGGGATGACCAGCTACTGAAAAAAAGATCAAGGGTCATTCCAAAGTAGAGGGACCAGACAAAACTGGAAATGACTTAGCTGATCAGCTGGCCAAAACCGGGGCCAGCCAGGGGGATCTAATAGAGATCGAGTCCCTGTTGGGGGAAATCCAGGTCACTGCTATCACTAGGTCCCAGACAAATGCTCACAATGATCTTTCGACTGCACCATGGAGTAAGGAGCCCCCAGATGCTTATTTGATTACGGCTCAGAAGGGGGATCTAATAATTGGTACGTTTTATCAACACATTGAGGACCCTGAGAGCTTTCCCCTGATGGATACTGATTACATTGGGAAAGAGGACCTCAGAGTGTTGATGAAATGTCCAACAATGTTCCGAATCCAAGACGGTTTGTTGGTGAGGAAATCCCTAGCTGGCCATGATCAGTGGGTGGTTCCTACCTCATTCCGAAGCCTTATGTTAAGTCACGCCCATGATACAGCCACAGCTAGTCATAGGGGGTGTCATACAACACTTGAAATCTTAGGAGAGGTTGCATACTGGCCACACATGGGGCGGGACCATGACCAATACTTGAAGGGGTGTCTTGTGTGTGCACAATTTCAGCCAACATCCCTCACACACCGTGCGCCTCTCCAAAAGAGGGGGATGACACTGCCATGGTCAGATTTGCAAGTAGATTTCATTGGGCCCGTGATTCGCTCCTCTAGGGGAAATAAGTACATGTTGACCGTGACATGCTTATTTACTAAATGGGTGGAATGTCTCCTGGACCCAAACTGCAAGGCAGAAACAGCAGCTGCCCTGATGATCAACCACATCTTTTCGCGTTTTGGTCCACCCCAAAGGATCGAGTCAGACAGAGGTAGCCATTTCACCAGCGAAGTAATGACAAAGATATGGGAGATACTTGGGGTTAAAAGGAAGCTACACATTGCTTACCAGCTAGCCTCTAGTGGTGTAGTAGAACGATACAACAGAACCATTGTGAGCATATTAAAAAAATGTGTTGCAGATTCTTGGCCAAGTTGGGATATTCGATTACCTCTTGTCCTAATGGCCATCAGATCTACCCCTTCATCTGCAACTAAAATGTCACCGTTTGAGCTGATGACTGGACGCAGGATGGTGCTTCCCCAGCATCTGCTCTACAGGACCCAAGAGCAGACATTGATCAATGCCTCCACAACACATGAGTACGTTGAAAATTCAAGAAAACACCTTCAACATGCTTTTGTCTATGCTCAGTGAAATCTAGAAAGATCAGCCGACAGCATGAAGACCCACTATGACTTAAAGACTACCAGGAAATAATACAATGTAGGAGACCGGGTTTATCTGTACAATTTCCAAAGGAACCAGGCCAAACAGCGGAAATTTCTGCCTACCTGGAAGGGACCTTTTGAAATTGTAGACAAGATCTCACCAGTCACCTACAAGATCTGCATCCCCAAAGGCAGTTTGGCAGAAGGGGAAGACAAGTGGGTCCATATTAATCAACTAAAGTGTTGCCATCCTAGGCACACTCTGCAGCAACTGGAGGAGTCTTCTGGAACTCCAGAGGGGGCCACTCTAGACCCATAAAGTCCCAACTCTAAAATATTCCACATATAGTCTATAAAATACAATAATGCAAATGTCTCCTGATTTATCAAATGTATTTGTCCGCCCCACTACATTAATAGTGATGGGGAAATGTCTACAAATATGTTTTTGCTTTGTCATCCTAGGAGAGAGAGAAAGAGAGACAGACAAACCATGGAGACTAACCAAGGAGGATAACCCGGGGACCGGGAGCAAAGATCCAAGGGGCCCGGAGTATCACTCAATACTCCCATCAGGACTGGTGAGGAGAACCAAGCGATCCACCCCTGATGGAGGAAAAGATGCTGAACTTTGCCATTTGTGGAATCCGGAGAGATGAGGCTGACATCCCAGTCTTGCGAATTTCCATTGATGGAAGATCAACGGCCATCGCAAGAGGGGGGCTTGTGGGATGTCTTAACCCACTAATCCAAGCCCTGCATCATCACTGCGCATTTCTGTCAGAAACATCATAATGGCCGCCGGAAAGCATGCTGCTCGCTAGAAATCACTAGAAAATGCGCAGTGAAAACCTGAAAAATAGGCCACCATCTACTTTTGCCTATGTCAGTGGTAACACAAGAGACCACTGCCAAACCCCATCATTTGGCTGCTCACAGAGCAAAATCATTGCAAAAGAAAATGAGCTGGTGTCAAAAATCCATTTTTATTTGGTGTCAAATTTGCACAAAACATGGCTCACAAACCACCCAAAAAGATCCAACCTCCTTGTTGGGTGTTCAACATAATTTTCCTGCAAGAATCTACATAAATATGAGGTCCACAGAAGTGTATCTATATATGAACAAAGTTCACTTTTGAGGATTGCTTGCTGGAAGAAACCTGTCAAGAATGGGTGTAATACCGTTACTCACCTCTACCAGAAGCCGGCGTTTTAAAACCATTTTGTGTAAAGTTGTACATTGAGCCCAAACTATGCCAAAGAAAGACTTGCTATCAGAAGCCTATAAGGTGGATACAATTTAAAACTATATTCTGAAAAAGGCTTGAAGCAAGAAATTGTTTAATGTATGTGTTAAAAATGTGACTTATATTATAAGATAAGACAGTTTTTGGACATTGGGTTTCAGAGTTAAAAGTTTCCCACACTATGTTCAAATGAATTCCACACCTTCTCCCTGGACAAAGGAGACTGAGGAGTGGCACCCTGGCCTGTTGCTCTCAGTGCAGACAAAGGAATCATTGGGCTGAATAGAAAATGCTAATTCGGGTGTGCCTGACAACAAACTGCTAGCAGGAAGAAGGACATTTGACCTCTGAGTCAGCCCAGGCCATAGAGGCGGAGACAAACCATTGTGTGGATTCAGAAAGCACAGCATATGTATGTTTTAGAAAAATGCTTATAACAAATTGCACTGAACTGACCAAAATTTGAAACTTTGAGATTGTTAAAATGAAAAATTCGTTCACAGTTGAAGACTAAGCTGGACTCTGTGCGATGTTCTGAGACCAAACACCAGAATTACTCATATTGTAGCTAGTATGTTTATGCCAGGAACCTGAAAAATTACAGAAATGTGCTCAGATGGGGTGTGTGTGCATGGATACAAATTGGTGCAGAAATAATATTGAGAAACCCACCAAAAGCGCAAAAAGTGGTAATTTCTGAACCAAAGCTCTTAGGAAGATGAGAGTTGAACAGAAATGTACCTTAGTTAATCGGTCATGTGATTTATGTAATATTAACAAGTTGTGGAGATTGTAACTATGTGTTTTATGAAAAATAAGATATACTGCACAGAGCCAAAGGGGAGTGTTTTCCCCCAAGCCATAAAGATGACACAGGATGACACGCTGATCCTTTCTCCAATCAGGGGACAGGGAATCCTCTAACCTATCAGATCCTTAGAGGGTTGGGCATTGTAGAATCAGCCTCCCCACCCACTTTGGAAATACATAAATAGGGACTGCAGAGGACAGATAGAGGACACACACTTTTCCACTACTCAACTGATTTCTTGGCGAGGCACCCTGTGTTATGCTCACCTGGTATCCACGGGGATGCCACCCAGCCAGTTGGTCGTTGGTGCCCTTCCCAATGATTCCCTGGTGTGGTCTTGGTGTCGATGGGATTCCACCTGGAAATTAAGACTATATTAGGACTAGGCGACCAAGGTAAGTTTTCCCCCACCTCCCTTTCTAGCCCCTCCAGGTTCTCTTCTCACCTGGTTGTCGGAATTGGTGTGCTCTCCGTCCTGCTCTCTGGGCAGGGGCGTGTTGTCTTTTGTGGGCACGGGCGGTCTAGTTACTTCACTGACTGCTGCCCTTGTAGTGTCTTTCAGGTAGGTCTTATTGCGATTGATGGCGTCGTAATTCTTGCATGCCTTTTCTCTGTTCTAAATGTCTCTTTTTTATCTCCCTAGGAGCGCGGAGTGTCCGCTTGGAGAACTGGATATGCTGGTTCTCACTGGGAGATGATGGAACGCTATAGCGCTATGATGCGGTAAGGAGGCGCTTTGCGTAGCGCAGCAATGTCTTGTCCTCACTGACCTGTGCTTTTCTGTTTTCGTAGGTCGCAGTGAGTTCCCAGCGCAGATGGAGTTCCCGAGCTATGTCGGCCGAAAAGCAACCAACTAGGTAAGTCTTTAAGCGCTTTGTGGTTGTAATGTCCCCACTACCTCCTTTAATGATGTCTTTCTCTTTTTCTCAGGTCCTTTGATCCAGGCGGTGAACTCCACCAACAGAGCTGCCCAGGAGCTGCGAGCAGTGAAGAATGATGAATGCAGGTAAGATTCTGCTGCTAACGATGTTCTTGGTTTTTCTGCAGGTCCGTAATTCACCAGACTCGTGAGAAAGCTGGACACGGTGAGCGTCACGTTGCTAGAAGCAAAGTAACGCGAAGCGTGTTGTCTTGTTCGGGTGTGGTTTAAATAGCCACTGTAAAGTAGTCCAGGTAAAGTAGTCCCTCGGCCACCACACCCAAAACACTAGACCGCATAGCTTGGTTCTAGGAACCAAGCTATGCGGATGCCTCCATGTTGGCTGAAAGCCTAAATAAAGTAGTTCCTCAAGCAGATGTCTTTCTTTACTGATGAGCCTCTCCCCAAGAGAGCCTGAGAAGTGGATGCCAGGCCTTATTAGTGATACGAGCCCTGATTCCACCTGGCCAATGGGCTTGCCAGTGGGGATCAGGGCTGAGGGTCGTGACACCCTGCAAAAAGATCCAGACCAGATCCAGACAATATCCAGACAGAGGCTCTAGAACCAAACTCTAGAACTTTGAAGCAGACAGGCCTAACCCCAAAAGCTGAACCTTTCTCAGCAGGCCTGCAGAATCTAGCAACCTGATTCTAACCCCTAAACTTCCAAGGGCTATCACATTCAACAGCCGGGCTGTGCTGTTTTTCTATTCTAGCCAAGAACCCTGTGCTAGAACCAAGATCCAGACCCGCAGAGCTGTAACCCAGAACCCGTCAGATCCAGTCCAGCCAAACCCTTGACCAGATCTTTGACGGGGCCCACTCCATTCCAAAGCCATAGGAGTGAGGATCCAGTCTAGAACTGTACAGAATCATCCTCTTAGTTTAAAGTTATTCTATTCCATCCATCTCAACCCGTCCAGAACTACATTATAGAACCTCTTTTGTCTATCCTAAATTCTCCTCTCCTCCACATAATTCTTGATAATTGTAGCAATAATCATCTTGGCGCTAATATGTATTTTCTGGAGAAAGGCAGTCGTCTCGTTCAGACAGAAACCACCCGGAGGCACCTCTGAATAGGTGGCTGGGCTGTCGTGTAGTTTGCGGCTTCATAGACTTTTTAGTGTTAAAAAATCTTTGTTTCAAATCTTCAATAGTGCATCTTTCATTTTGAATCTTGACTTTATTACTGAAAAATCTACCTTCACAAAAACCTCTGTAACCTTTGAACCGCACGTCCTAGAACCGTAATTTAACTGTCATTTTGAGGCTAAGATCCTATGCTTTCCAACAAACCTAAAACGACATTCCAATTCATTTTTCGCCATAATCGCGTTTCACACACGCGGAGAAATTGCCGCAAATTGCAATTTAGCTCAACTTCACCACGTGTCAAAATAGCTGTTTCTTGTTTTCAACTGCTGAATTTCATTTTCAATCTGATAATCATTCATGAATCATTTCTAGTGTTGACCTGGACCAATCCAAAGTAACTATCATTTATCCTGAATCTCCTTTAGTGAATTAAAATCATTTTAGCATATTTTTCCTTTCATTGCCAATCACATTCAAAAGCATTTTTGCCTGTTTTAAAATCATACCTGTTTTCTCTAAGCTTGCTGGGGGAACTGGAATTGAACTGCATCATTGATTGTATTCTTGAAACTTGTGTGCCCTCATTTCCATCTCTTCATATTGAATAGTGGGGGGAGTGAGTAATAACAAGGGGAAAAAGGGATTATATTGTCTTGATTGAAACCATATCAAGTTTATTTCTGTGTTACATTTTCCCATCATTGCATTTCCTTGAACCCATGCAAAGTATTCTCTGCTACCTTATTCTCCTATTCCTACTCCTAACTGATTAAAGAGATTGTTGAAATCGTAATACTACCCATTGCTGATCACTGTACATATTCATAAGTGTGCTATTCAGATATTATTCATATTCATAAAAGTGTGATATTATATATTGTTCAATTCTTAAAATAAACCTTTTAATTTGCAAAACAAACCTACTTCTTGGCTCAGTGAGGTCGGGGAGATTCAAAGAGAGGGGCGTTATATAAGGGTTCATCATCCAGATTTAAAGAACTTTGACATAAAAATATATAAATAAGGGCTTCCATTGGGCATCCCATACTAAGCATTGACTTAGTTGGAGTGCTGGATTGAAGTCACATACAAATGAAGCCCCGTATTTCAGCAGGGCTAACATCCATCTCTCAATCCTCGCAGGTGGTTTTGAGGACGAGCCTGCCAGGATCGGCAGTAGGGGCTTGTGGTCTGTCACCACGGTCACCAGCCTTCCGAGGATGTATAGTCGAAAATGCCACCCCCAGAGGACGGCCAGCGCTTCTCGCTCTATCTGATAATACCGCTGCTCTGTGTCGGACAGAGCCTTTCTAGCATAAGCCACGGGGCGGACACAGGAGTCTTTCCCCACTTGCGTTAGAACTGCTCCCAGGCCAAACAGGCTGGCGTCGATGATAATCTCCGACTGCAGGGCAGGGTTGAAGAAGGACATCATGTCTTCCTCAGTGAGGGCGCTTTTAATGTCCTCTAACACCACCTGTTCCAACAGTCCCCACTGCCACTTCGTCTCTTTCTTTGTGAGGGCCCGTAGCGGCTCCAACCTGGATGCCAGATTTTTGATAAACCCGCCTCGGTAGGTGACCATACCCAGGAAGCTTCTCACTTCAGACACATTTTCTGGGGGTTTTGCTTCCTTGATGTCCTTTACTTTCCTGGGGTCTGGAGACACTCCTCCCTCATTGAACATGAATCCAAAGAACTCTATGTTCGTCCTCAGGAACTCACATTTTTCGCGGTGGAGCATTAGGCCCAATGATTGAAGCCTCTCAAAAGTTTTCGCCAGTCTCTGCAGATGGACCACTTCTGACTTGGCGGACACCAGGATGTCGTCACTGATGTTCAGAACACCCTCTAGGTCTGCCAGCGCCCCTCTGATAATGTTTTGAAATACCTCAGCCGCTGAGGAGACCACGAAGCTGAGTCGCTTGTACCGGTATAGACCCCGGTGGGTCGTGAAAGTCATGATATATCTCGACTCTGGGTGCAGGAGGACTTGGTGGTATCCCGCCCTGAGATCAAGCTTCGAAAAGAAACGAGCTCCCTGCAGCTCTGCAATGACGTTGTTGATAGTAGGTGTGAGATGGCATTACCTCCTGATAGCCTTGTTGGGAAGCCTCATGTCCACACAGATTCTTACCGAATCGGATGGCTTGGGTTTCCTGGCAACCACAATTGGGGACACACAGGGCGTTGGCCCTTCCACCTCCTCGGTGATGTCAAGGTTTACCAGGTTGTCCAGTTCTTTGTCCACCAATTCCCTCAGACGGAACGGCATCCTGTGGTGTTTGAGGGCAACTGGCTGCACCGACTCATCGATGTGCATTCTCACTGGATCCCCAGCCATGCGACCAATCCCTTGGAACAGGCCTGCATACTTCTCCAGCAGCGTGTGTATGTCCTCCACATATACGAAGTACGCAAAGCTCACCAGTCCGAGGGCTTCGGCCACTGCACAGCTCAGTAAGGTGTTGGTACTGGCGGGCGTTACGTAGAAACGTACTTTGATCTTGGAGCTTCCATGCCCTACCCGAGCCACAAATGCACCATCCAGGGGAATAGGATGTGATCCCCCAAATGTGAAGATGCAAGCTTTTGGGGTTGATAGTTTAGGGGGGCAGGGCATGGCATCAAAATGCTGATGGGCCATAATGTTGACTGAGGCCCCCGTGTCCACCAGCACCGATACAGGAGAGTCATTCACAGCCATGATGCACCAGGGCTGTCTTCGGCCCTTGGACTGGAGGGCATTGGTGCTTGAGACAAAGAAAATGTTTTCCTCTTCCTCCTCCTCCTCGTCGGGTTGGGCACATTCCTCCCCTTGTTCTACCTGGGCTACTATCGGAGGGCGGGACTGTCTGAAAAACCTGTATCGCACTGGGCCTCTCGGTACCAACACTGCAGGGACGCTCTGCAAACCCTTGCGAAATGGTCCATCAGGCTACACCATGCACATGGCCTTCCTGCAGCTGGGCACTAACCAGGGTGGGGCAGGTCGTACCCGAACTTCTGGCATGCTTCTCCCGGCTTCCCGCCCATGTTGCGGAAGTTGCCCGCCGGTCTCCGGGCACCCCTGCCACCACGGCCCACAGCACAGACCTCTTCTGACTTGGCTGCGTGGGATCCCGCCTCCATCCTTGAGGCACATACCTCAGAAATCTACTGGCAGTGGCCCAACTCCAAGATGCGAGGAAGGGTGATCCCTGGCTGTCTCCTCAAATTGCCTGAGGAGCACCCTTGGATGAGCTGATTTCTGACCATGTCATTGGCGTTGTCCCATGCACATGCCACAGAGAGTCTCCTGAGATGACCATGAAATGTATCGAGGGTCTCGTCTTCTTTCTGTTTGCTGGATAGCATGACGAACCTCTCGTAGTCCGCATTGGCCAGTGGAAGGAAATAGTTGTGCAGGGCTGTTTTCAATGCGGCATAGGTGGTGTCTGTGGACTGGAGGGAGTCGAAAATCTTGTGTACAGGTGGCCCAGCGGCATACAGTAACGTGGCCACCTAGGCCGCAGGCTCGATGGGGGGCCAGACACGTCAAACTAGGGGATGGGTGGGAGAGCCGCTGGGGCCCTCATCTGGGCCATTGCTGGGGGTGGGGGTGCTCCTTGCTGTTGTGGGACAGCCTGTGCCCCGTCCTGGTTTGCTGGATCACTCATGGGACAGAGCGCACAAGCACCAATTCAGTACTGCACAGGGGCCGCAACTCACCCAGCTTGGTTCTTCTTCACACAGCCAGCTTGATCTTCCACCTTCCACACCAGGATTGCAGGCCGCCAAGCCTCCTTGATCTTCAAAACTCCCCACCAGTGCACACAAGCACTCAGTAGCTTCCAGCAGTAGCAGTGGTCCAGTGGCCAGTCACCATTGTCCAGCATTGAGGAGTCACCAAAAATTGAGCCAGTGAGGCCTAGGGTAGGAGTTCCAGAATAGCTAGTTTCTCCCCCAGTGCCTCCACTTCACTCAGTGAAATACACCTCAAAATTACACAAATTTGCAAAATTCAGGTATGTCCATGTAGGGATAGCACTCCGCTATCCATGTGCCCAAAAATTGTGCCTGTATGGCACTTACAGGCCCCACCGGAGCTCTCTGAAGTGTCTGTGTATGAGGGACAAAATGGCCACAGCCGCGTGGGCTGCCCCTCCCCCAAGCATAGAACGAGAGATCCGTCCCTCGTTCGGTGAAAAAATTAATTGCAAAGATCATCGCTGGGTCCGTGCATGTCTCTGGCCTCGTCACCACTGTTGTGGGGGAATCCCTGGCTCCCACTGCTATGTTCCGTGAGCCCCTGGCCCCCCTCCATTCCAAGCACTCACACGGAGACATGCGTCAGGCTCCCCAGTCGCAATGCCGCAGGCCGGGAACACCCCTTTTATTTATAGGGCACGCAGCAGAGTGCAACGTCACTTCGCCGCGTGCTAGTCCCTTAAAGGGGCAGCACCACATGAGCCATGAGGCTGGGGAAGCAAACGCCCCCAGGCTTGCATGGTTCATTGAGCTTGCGTGGCTGTGGAAATTTGACTGTGAATGGGAAACAAAGTTTCCCTTTCACAGTTAAGAGCACTCCCTCAGTTGAAAATAAAAACTTCTGAGGGAGTGCTCGTATTTTTACTGGGCTGGCTTGTGCATACTGGGTTAAAGGGCGTCAAGACCCGGTAGGTCAATGCCCCCTCGCCCATTATGGACGAGCCACCCCTGCTCTTACCTGCATTACGAAGTTTTACTTTGCAGTTTTGATTCAAGGAAATCGCAGTGAGCTGACACGTTGCTCGGTACGGCGCTGGTATCTACAGATGATTGAAATCCTCTAGTGCAGGATACTCTCGACCAAGGCAGGGAACCGCGTGACAGCATCCTCCCTGCATTACCAGCACGAGGGAAACAGTGCTGGATGAAGTGATGAAGCAGCATTCCACATGCGCTGCAACTTACCGGGCACAGGACCAGCGCTACAGTATGCCACCCACCTTATTAGCACGCAGGATACACAGCGGTGGATGAAGCTACGAAGCAGCTTTTCGTACACGTTCTGGAACCTATCGAGCCCAGTGGTTGAAGTAACCGGGAGCGGTCGGGAGCGGTGCTCCTATACTTTTTTAAATTACCTTTTACAGCTCCTATACTTTTATTTTTAAAAGAAACCGTTCCGGAATGGTTTTGTTTTCAAATAAAAGTGTAGGAAGAAGTTGAAACCTTCACTTTCTGTGTGCTGCACTGAACGTTCCCTTAAACAGCAGGTGCAAGTGTTTGGGGGTGTATTGTGTGTGGGAGGGTTTGTGGCAATGGGGTTTGTGGGGAGCAGGGGCAGGCCAGCAGGGAACATAGTTCCACTACTTCTTTTCGTACACTTCGACCACTGATCGAGCCACATAGTCACAGACGTACGCAGAGCACCCGGTAATATGTGCTGTGATTGTGCCTCAACAAGCAGCCTATGCAAGTATATTACATTATTTAAAGTAAGCTCGTCCTGAGGAAAGTGGGTAAATGAAGTTGTGTCCCACTGAAAATGGTCGACAGATGTGGAGATGGCCCTTCAGTAATTGCCACAAACTACAGTTCACTTGATCTTCGGGGGCCTTCCAGTTGATCAAGCTGCTCTTTTTAGTTTTAAACGAAGCTTGTTTTCCCAGACTATCGGCCATTAAAGTTGAGTTGCCAAAGATAGGCTTCTGGGTCCTACATGCATTTTTTACTTTGAAAGTGTGGGAGTGAGGCTTAGAAGAGGTGAGGTGATGATACACAGTTGATGAGTAGGCAGCACCCAGCATTCCGGTAATGCACTCTGCTTCTTTCCTTACCCTGTTCACTTTTAGATCCACTCTCCTTTCCATACAGGCAGGGCCAGATAGTCTCTGTTTTCTGTCCTCCTCTTTTTGTTGCACCCTTGTCATATAACCTTAGAGCCGCGGCATGCCTCACTAGCTCTTGTCTGACCCTCTTTTGAGTGTCCTTTGTTGGTTTATAACAAACCTTTCACAATACATACAAAAATTAAAATTACAATTCCATTCAAATCTATTATTCCATTAAAATAAATGGTCGTTATCAATTTGGTTCTTAAAAGCTACCCAGGGCAAAACAAACTCCTAAAATCATTGATATTTGATGTCTCGGTTGCTACAGTAAGCGGTGAGGTAGCAAAACGAACAAGCCTCATCTCCAATGTCCCAAAACAATCTATAAAAGGAGGCCTCAAAGTTTGAACGTGCCAGTCCATTTAACGGAATCTCCATGTCCAACCATGTCAAGGCACACCAAGAAGGACCCCCAAGATGTCCAGCGTTTCAATGAGACTTAAGATACATTAAAAAACAGTCTTTGAGATTCTATGTATGGAAATGTTGTCACATAGTTTGCTGTAAGTTGCACTGCAAATAGGATCGTATATATTTTGTGCACGTCTTTTTAGTAATAATGGGGTTACAATTACCTTAACTATGCCTTTAAACATGGCCGCCGCCATCCCTGCTTTGTTCACTGAAGCCTTGCTGCCCCGCGACCCGCCTCTGAAATCGGTGGATTGGGCTGCTGTACATCATATGGTAGTTGATGCAGGGACACGCCAAGCTAAGCCGACCCCCCCACGAAGGCCTACCTCTTACGCCAGTGTCCCCTGTGCAGGCGACACTCAACACTCCATATCCGTCAGGAGCACAACCTGAGGGCTTTGGCCCACACCACCTGGATATGGCCACAGAGGATGTTAGGTTATGTTAACGGTACTTATATAGTGCACTGTCACCAACGGAATTGGTCCCCAGGC
The DNA here is from genome assembly GCF_040938575.1 of Ambystoma mexicanum. NCBI lineage: Eukaryota > Metazoa > Chordata > Amphibia > Caudata > Ambystomatidae > Ambystoma > Ambystoma mexicanum. The sequence continues at coordinate 661,240,020 of NC_090939.1, forward strand.
GCTCTGGAGGATCTGTAAATGAGAAGGTGGGATGGGTTAGTAGGGTGAAGAAGGCGTAGGTTAGTGAGAGGAGTGGTGTACTGTTGGCAGCTTCAACTCGGTAGACACCGGGTACTGAGCTTTGGTGCGAAAATTGGATTGGTGTCAGTCCGCGTGTGCTGTTGGTGCGGCTTATGTGTTGTTGCTGTGTGGTGAAGTGCGTGCAGCTGGTTGTGCTAGAGATGGTTGTGTGAGTTTTTTAAGTATGCAGAGAGTTAGAGTTTATATTGGTTAGTGGGTTATGTGACATTTAACATGCAAGCATTCACAGTTCTAAGTGTAGCACCTGCTGCCCTACACAATTCAGTCTGAGTGTGGCACTCACCAACCTTCACACTACCATCCAGATTCCGCACAGGCCAATGTTCATAATTCTATCCAAGTGCCGGACATGCCAACATTCGTATAGTGCTTGGCAAGATTCATAATTCCGTCTAGGTGTGGCACATGCTAACATTCACAATCCCGTCTAGATACGGTGCAGGCTTGTGTGGAGGATTCCCCACAAGAGGTAAATACAGCTGGGCCCCTTATTTATTTACCAGAGCATCAGCTCAGTTCAAGCATGGTCACCGCCACCCCTGCTTTGTTCACTGAAGCCTTGCTGCCTGCAACCCAGCACTGAAATCGGTGGATTGGCCTCTTGTACATCATATGGTAGCTGATGCAGGGAGCTGGCAGGAAAAGCAGGCCCACAACAAGGGCCAACTGTAAGGCCATCGTCCCCTATCTGGGCGTGTCTGGTAATGGCCGGCCCTATGGCCCACCCACACTAACCTAATACATGCATCTCTGTCTTACACCCGTCACTCTCTTCTGAGTGGCTAACAACAAACAGCACAGAAAGACTCTGCTGTACTGAGGGCTAAGCTGTTGCCGGCTCTGCCCTACAAGGTAAGGCTTACCCTGCCGTCCTAGACAACATGATCTTCAGGTTGCACAGCAACAATGCACTGCCCAACCCAGCCTCCTTTTTTGCATCGCTATTCCCTGTTCCAATCCACCACAGACTGTGGCTGCCCACCGCCGCAGAGCACCTCCTTGACCCTCACAAGTTGCTAGCACATACAAAGGCCTTCTCTCCTCACCACACCCCCCACATCCACCTCCCTGCACCCACCCCTTTCATGCCCCCGGCCCTATCCCTCCTGCAACCTGCTTACGCCCAGTCACGCATTTGGTCCTCTGCCCAGACCTGCGCCAACCCGCCTCAACCACTGGTGCTGTCCAAAGCGGGCCTCTTCCTTGTCACCACCTTCTGCCACCCACTCCATTTCTTAAACCAGCACTTCCCCATCAGGCAATGGCAGCTCAGTCAATAGTGTATCCCCTGCTGAGGAACTCATCCCATGAGCAGCATGTTGCCTACCGACTAGAACCACCCACATTGTCCAAAGTTGACCTCTTATCCTATTCCTCCTACTGCCATCTCTACCCAATCAGTACACTGAGAACCGAGCCAAGGGAGCATCCCAGGTGCAGCTTTTGACCTCCTCTCAAACCATGGGCCACCGCCCCGAGTAGCCATTCCACACCACCCTTGCCAACTCCCACACGGCACAGAAACACACATCTCGCCATCAGCTAGGAGAAGTCTTATGGCCCTTCAGCCCATGCCATGGAGAGCATAGGTTCTACAAGCTACGCGCAAGAACTTCCAATTCTCTCCCACCTCTGCCAAACATCACCTTCCCCATTGTGTGTGATGTCAAATGCGATAGGCTATCCTCCCGCACCAACCGTCCCCACCCTCCGGCTCCCTCTTATGCTCTGTTCCCTGCTCCTCCAATCACAGTCCCATTGCCTTCAACAAACCAGGCAGTAGCCCTACTGCCTCCAACTAGCCGAACAGTGCTGCTTAGCTGCACTCTGCTAAATACACGCTCACTCAGAGCACATGCCATTGAAGTCCACAACATCATCTTGGACCAACAACTGGACCTTCTCACCATCACTGAATCCTGGTTCCACAGCACCTCTGGCCCCTTGCTCTCGCTAGCCATTCCGCTCAACTACTCTATCTTTAGAGCTGGCTGCCCTGACACCCATGGAGGGGGCGTTGCTATTATTGCCAAATCATCCCTGCACATCAGATAAATCCCTGCACTGCCTATGCCCGGCTATGAGACGTTGCTCATCAAACTCACTGTCAACCCACAATCCACATACAACCTACTTCTATACCGGTAACCCAATCCCCATACCCACCCAGATTTAGACATCCCTCTTCTAATTACACCCCTCATCAAGCCAAATGCCACATTCATAATATTGGGAGATTTCAACTTGAGTTTCAATGACCTTCAGACACTAGAGCGACCACACTTGCTCACTCACTAGGGGATATGAGATTCACTCAACTGGCCTCCTCACCCACACACGCTAAATGATGCATCTTAGATTGGATAATTGCTGTCAACACCACTATTAATATCTCCTCCATCAGTCCTGTACCCTGGACTGACCGCTCCTTAATAAAGTTTGAACTCTCCCATTCAAAACCTCCGCCCACCACTTCACCCCTTCTTAACTCAATACAGGTCAGTAATATCTGCAAGCTCACCCATGAGTAAGTTGAATCCACCCTCCAAGCCTTGCTCACCACATTACGACCAGAGGACAATTGCCCACATGCCCTAGACAACCTTTTCCATCAGAGCCTCCTTCATACAATGGATCAGCATGCCTCCCTCAAAACTAAAATACCCGAACCGCATATGCTCCATAACACTTGGTTTGCTGAGGAGCTTGTTACATTCCGCAGAAGCGAAACAGCCCTAGAGCATCTCTATAGGAACCATCCCACCCCTGCTAACTGTGAAAATCTTTCCACCACGACTAAGACCTACAAAAAAGCAGTAATCACTCTAAAAGTCAATTCTTTTGAATCCAGAATTTCCAACGCTAGCACGGATGCTACAGAATTATTCTCTATTCTGAGAGAGCTAGAGAACCCAGCTCCAACTAACTCCCCGACTCGTACTGACAAAGCTTTGTGCACCAGTACCCAGGACATCCTCGCCAATAAAATACTCACTCTACACACTAAAATACATGAGAAATAAAGCACAATTAGCAACCAAACTCCCATCACCAGCTACTATAGTGAACTCTGCCACACTCTAATGCCACTGACCACCACTATTCACCTTCTACCAAGTCTCCCTAGTGAATGTTCTGCAAACAATTCAGTCCTTGAAACCCTCTAACTGTAAAGGAGACACGTGTCTGGCACACATTGTTTCACTCTGTGCTCCCACTTTAATGCCAAATATTATGGAATTTGTTAATGCTTCTTTCGGAGCCAATGTGCACCCAATCAGCGTCAAAGCAGCTTGGGTCACCCCGCTTCTAAAGAAACCATCACTTGACCTGACCCTGCCCACTAACTACCGCCCCATCACCACTGTCCCTTTTCTACTCAACTTCCTCGACCAAATAGCCTACTCTCAAGTCCAACGTTACCTCGAACACCACCAACTTCTAGGAGCTAGACAATCCGGTTTCTGCCCCCAAAACAGCAACGAGACAGCCCTACTTAATCTCAAAATCCAACGAGACAGCATCAGGATTCAGGTAACCTCGCCACCCTCCTTCTCGACCTTTCTGCAGCCTTTGACCTCGTAGACCATGATACTCTTTGTCAACACATCAGCCTGCCATTCCACATCTCACAAAGTGCAACCCCTTGGGTCAAATCTTTCCTAAGTGACCACATTGTGAGCGTCTTCATCAGAGCTTCTGCAGCTGATCCTAGCTTGGTCCCACTAAGCATTCCCTAGGGATCCCGTCCATCACCCACTCTGTACACTATCTATACCAAACCCCTGTTTGACCTTCTGGACTCCCTTAGTTAGTTAGTCAGTTAGATACCCTTGGTATCACCTACATTAATTTTGCTGATATGCAGATCTTCATCCCCATCACAGGGAGCCAAAAAGATGACACAATCACCATAAACAGGGTCTACAGCACTATCCAAAATTAGACGGCTAAGCACATCCGTTGCCTTAACGATGTCAAAACAGAGCTTCTCATTGTGGGCTCCCCCCACTGTCTCAAAAACCTTGACACAGCGGTTTCATCCTTCCCCATCGACGGCACTGTTATTCCCATCCTGAAACATATAAAAACTCTGGGTGTCTATCTGGATGCAGAACTATCCATGACTAAACACATCAACGCCTTGGCCTCTTCCATGGCCTACACCTCCATGCTCATCTCCTTGAGCAGACAATTCCTCTCTCCGAGCAACTGCCTTACGCTCACTAGAGCCATCATTATCAGTAAACTAGACTATTGTAACATACGCCTCACAGGCACTTCTGCAACCAACTTGGCCAAGCTCCAACTTCTTCAAAATAAAGCCCTGCACGCAGCTCTGGGCCTTCGTCTCTCTGACCACATCTCTGCAACCAGGCGGGATGTCCACTGGTTACCCATCAAAGCCTGTATAGAATTTAAAACGCTGCCCATTGCACACCATTGTATCTATAAAGAAGCCCCCCTCTATCTTAACAAGAGCATTGCCCAGACACAAAATGGGCGCTCTTTGTGATCATCCACCAGCCTTTCACTGCACACTCCGTGATACAAGAGTAACAGAACAAGAGGCACAAGCTTCTGTGTCACAGCACCCTCTCTTTGGAACTCGTTACCTGCCAACATCAGAAGTGAATGCTCTTACCCGACCTTCAAAAAACGTATAAAAAAATGGCTGTTCAACAAATACCAGTAATGACTTTACTTCCATGGTCATTGTCTATTCTCTGCACCGCTATATTATAGTGTACAAATGCCGTGAGAACTCCAGGTTTGGGTGTTACCCAAATGTGATAAATGAATAAATAAACTCTCATCAAAAGGCTTTCTCCTATAAACTTTAAAATTTAAAGACCACATTGTAAAGTGCGTGACTTTCAAAACCAATTTTTCAAGCATTGTTTTGCAATCTCCCACATAGTTTTTAGAGGGACGTTGTAACCTACTCCTAAGGGTCTGTGCAAAAAATAATAGATAGAGTTCTTTTGTGCATATATAATTTTACAATATAATCTAGGACTTCTTACAGACGCCAGGCAGTCTCGAGACTTCAGGCCTAATTCGTCCCCAATGAGCACAATGGGTATAGATTGAGGTAAGCCTAAAGTCGACTTTCAGGTTTTCCCTTCTAAACTGCCAAGCCAATGATGAAGAGGGTCTATTCTAATTTCAGTGCCTTGCAGAACAGTAGCTATCAACTTTTTTTGACACGAAGCATTCAGAGGGATTAATGAAAATCCACCATAAAGGTGGTGAAAACCTATACGTGCTCCCATCATTGTAAGTGCTTTCCTCGTGATCTTGACTTGCCAAGGCTTATTAGATGTCATGTATGGTAGTTAGAATTTGGGCACTACTTCTAATTTATACTCCCCTAAATACCAAGTGAATTTTTAAATCCACACTGATTTAGATGGAAAAGACATAATCTTGTTTTTCCTGATATTGATTTCTAGTTGGTTATGTAAGGCATATTGCCATGTAGTATTAATACCATGTTGTAGGCCTGTGGGCGTGTGGTCTAGCAAGATGATGGCATCTGCATATGCCAATCAAGCTATGTGATTCGTGCCAGTTTTAAGGGGTATATTGCCAGAATAATTTAAAGCGTTCCCAAAGTCTGAGAAATAAACATTAAATAAACACAGGGCCAAGCTAGAACACTATTTTATTCCAATGTTTGTAGCAATCTCCTTAGAGCAGGCTCCCACACAATTCAATCTGATTCTAACTGCGGTGTTCGTGTGAAACAACACAACCAGTTTCAACAAGCGTTCATCTGTGCCCCAATTTAATAATTCAGCCGAAGGAATCCGACGATCTACCTTATGAAAGGCAGCAGTGAGGTCCAAGAAGGCTGCATATAAAGATGACTACTTTTTGCATGGCATGAACCTTATCAAGGCTCACAATAAATCTATTACAAATAGTGCCCAGGACTTTCCCTGAAGCCGAATACTAATGGCACTGAAACCTCTTTTGCGCCACATTCATATTTTTACCAGTAAATAACCAGGAAGTAGTCAAGCAATTCTGGACACACACAATTGTTATAGTCCTGAAGAAGATCCATAGCCTCCACTAGAGTAAAGTTGGGGGCCATGCGAAACACATGTCGCCCCTTTTTGTCTGGAGGAATCTATTTGTGGATCAAGTGGTTGTCCAATTGGAGAAAATATACGCAACATAAGGAAAATGATCACGACCTCTGATCATATTTGCATGTGTTATGTGTCATAACGGACATTAAGTTACAATGTGATGATTCTCACCAGAATTGCTTGATTACTCGCTGTTTATTCACTGGTAAAAATATGAATGTGGCGCAATAGTGTGTGTTCGTGTCATTAGTGTTGAGTTTTGTGAAATTAATCCTAACAGGGCAGGAATTCACTTCACCCTTGCAGCCCTACTCTAACCAAATTAACAGTCAACAAAATAATTGGAAAATCATTTTGATTTTAGCTCAGGGAGATCTACTCATAAGGAACCTGTCTTCCGTTACTAGCATTTCCCTGAAGTCTGTTTGAAAAATGGGCACGATTTCATTGGTCTATGCCCAAGTTGTCAAATCCTTTAAAAGAAGAAAGCTGCGAATCCTGCTTGATATATATAGCAATAGTAGTACTGCTGCTGTCCTCCAACCACAGGAACTGAGGTACACATAAACCTATACAATAAATGTTTCTGCTTTTTCAAAAAAACTATCAGAGCTCTACCAGCAATTTTCTTTTTTATATATCAAAACAATTTTATTCATTCATGGGACAAAGAACTTTTGATTCAAAGCATAACTGGAAACCAGACGTGGTTCACATTAATTATACACTACATATATAAAAAGGGAACATTGAACAAAGTGCAAATGCGCTATCATACAGTACAATCTTGTAACGTGTCAGTGCTTCTGTGCAAAATAGATACCAGAGCAAAAGCCACAAGCTTCTGACTAAGTCATTTAGTAGTTGGAGGCAATACACAATCATTCAACCTTAGTCGTTCTTAACCACTGATTAGGTTCTAGAGTCCCTAAGATTCAGGTGGCATCAATAATTATACAGTGCAATCTTGTAAAGTGTCAGTGCTTCTGTGCAAAATAGATACAAGAACAACAACTACAAGCTTCTGGCCAACAAGACGACTTTGTAGTCAGAGGTGATAATTTCACACGAATATTCAACTTTAGTTATTCCTAGCCCCTTATTTGGTTCTTGAGTCGCTAAACGTAAGATGGCATCAATGATGTATATATCAAAGCTATCAATTTGTTGGTGCGATGATCTTCTCTACGACCTCACTTTATATCGGGGCTGACTGTGAGCTGGTCCATGTAGAAGGCAATTGGCTAGTTTTATGCCATCTCAGAGAAATGGTTACTGTATTAGCACCAGGTTCGAGAGGAAATTGGGTCCAGGGGCCCTCGATCTGTTGTGGCAAAAAAGTCCACCCTGGAAAAAGAGCTAGCCCAGTTGGGCAATGAACAGAAGCAGATCCATGAAAACCACAAATACGCTGAATATCAGGGAGCCAGTCTTGCACTGAAATATAATTTAAGTGAGCAACGAGTTGTCAGTCTCTGATCTGCATTTGCCACTACTGCCCAGAACCTCTTGCTATCTTTTTTGTGTCACAAAGTGCGGTGTATTGGCACATTTGCCATGTTTTGCTGCTTTCCTGTGAGCTGTAAGTCAATTGTTATGTTGTTGCTTAATTTTCTTTTCTTCATACACAAGATGCAATTCCCCGTTTTTGCCATATATGGCAGTATTTCAGCATTTGAGACCTTATTTGGCCTATTATTGCATGCATAGGAGGCTTTATCTGGCATGGGATGACCGGAACTGTCCATGTTAGCCTGTACTGGCATATCATGGCATTGCCCAGGCCTATGATGGATCTAATGTGTGTACCCCAGGCGAATAATTGGTGGGCCCCAGGCAGATAAAGTCAGTAAGTACACTTTTGAAGATATGTCTGACAACTAAAATCACCTGTATTAGTCATTGGTTCCACGAAAGCCTCCCATGGGTTGACGCAGCCACTGACATTATCTTTTGCTTTTTATTTTTCTGTGTAGCGTTGACACTTTGCTCCTGGCCTGAGCCTCTGCAGACCAGCAGTGAGATCCCTGAAGGACCATTTTAAATTCTGCTTGTGGGTTCTTTGTTTACTGTGCAAGCACAATCTGTTTTCGTCTCTCTTTCCACTATTCATACCAATACCTCTTACCTCTCCTCTCTTGCTAGGTGCCCACCCTTCGTGTGCCCCTACTAGTTGCTCAAATGGGCCATGTGACCTCAAAACCAAAGGGAAATGATAAGGCTTGATTGCCCGTCCGCACAATGGGCTTGGCAACCAGCCTGACCATCTGCAGACAGTCAGTGAGTTCTCCGAAGGTCCATTTTAAATTCTGTTTATGGTTTCTTAGATTGCTGTTTAAGGTCTATCCGCGCTGTGGTTTTATATTCTGTTCTCCCAAACTTTTTTCCATCCCCTCCCGTTGCGTAGGGGGTCCGCCTGTCTCGTGTTCCGATTGCTTTCTTGGACTTATCACATGAGCAGGAAACCAGTTCTTATCCAAAAAGCACAGAGCAGCCTTATCTGGGCAGCCTGCAAAAGGCAGCCGGCGAAAGGCAGAGGATAAGGGTGTCACCTATTTTGCCTGCTCGCCTGGTGCACAAGCCAGACAGCCCTCCTGGAAGAGAGACCAAACAACACTTATTTATGTAAGGGGGAAATCACCAGTAATTGTTACCTTTACTGTCCTCCTCACAACACAGAACACCAACAGACATCAAACAGAAACCAACTCACGGCCTTTTTTTGATCCATTACATTGTGCCACCAGAATGCCTCATTGCAGAACACCATCTTGTTGCATCATGGTATAAGTTGAGTCCTTTGCATAACAACATCCCTGCACCACATGTTTCACATTTGTAATCCATGGTTTAGCTAGATTCAGTGCACTGTGTCTATCTGCTGACTGGATAACACGCCACACAATTGTCCTGAGTTGTATCTATTTAGTCAATAGCTTAGCTACGTCATTACACTACATTCCCCATGTGTTGATCCATAGGATAGCTACTTCTTTGTGGTGTGTTAGCATAGCTAAATCACTGCACTGTGTTTTAACAGCTGAATCCATAGCGTTGTTAGTGCACAGGGTTTACCTGCGGAATCAATAGCACAGATACATCTTTACATTTCATTTTTCCTCCCGTTGAATCCATATCATAGCTAGTTCTTTGCACTTTTATCTGCTAAATCCATGGCATAGATACGTCCTGTTCACAAGGTTTACCTGCTGAATACATTGCATAACCACTCATTGCTCTGTTGTTTATTTGCTCAGTCAATTGCATAACCACTCATTGCACTGTTTATTTGCTCGGTCAATTGCATAAGAACTCGTAGCACTGTTGTCTGATGAATCCGTGGCATAGTTATCTCTTTGTGCTGTCACAACCTGATGAATCAGTTGTTCAACCTTATCCTTGCGCAGAGTTTATTCTGCTGTATCCATAGCATGGCTACGTCACTGCTCTGGGTTTAACCAATAGAATAGCTACATATTTACACTAACTCTATTCTCCTGCTAAGTCCATAGCGCAGCTACCTCCTTGGATTGTGTTATTCTGCTGTATCCATAGCATAGCTACACCTTCAGCACTGTGCTTACCTGCTGAACCCACTACCGCTTTGCACTGTTTCCCCTGCTGACTCCATAGCATAGCTACAGCCTATGCACAGTATGCCTGCTCAATCTATTGCATATCCTGCCATTGCACTGCTTATCTGCAAAATCCATAGCATAGCTACATCTTTGCACTATATTTACCTGCTGAATTAACTGATAAGCGACATGTTTGCACTTTATTTACTTGCTAATCAACTCTCTCTAACCAATCATTGGACTGTGCTACCTGCTGAATCCATAGCATAGCCACCTCTTTGTACTGTCTTTGCCTGCGAAATCAACTATATGTCCACTCATTGTACTGTGTTTAGTTGAATACATAGCATAGCTATCTTTTCATCCCGGCTCTACCTTCTGAATCAATTATATAACCACATCATCGCTGCGTTTTTATTCTGCTGAATCTATACCATAGTTACATCATTGCTCTCTGTTTTATCTATTTAATCAATACGATAGCAACATCTTTACACCAGGGTGCAAAGTTTGCACTTGCTATTGGCTAGGGAGAGTTGACTCTGTGTGCGAAATGGTGCACTGTGTGTATGTGTAGAATTGAGTTGGTGAGCGATTTTATGGATGGCCAGTAGCCTGACATTTGTACCCCTGTTTACACTACCGGGGTCCTCCTGTTGAACCATAGCATAGCCACTTTTGTGTACTGTGTTTACCTGCTGAATCCATAGCATAGCCAAATGGTCTTGCCCTATCTCATCAGTAGAATTTGCTGGCACAGCTACACCGATAGATTTGTGACAGCAGTTTAAATCCACATCCAGCCTACAATCTCCTCTTACAGCAATTGCACTCCAATACCAGGTGACCCCATAGCACTGTAAAATCAATCCACACCTAGAACTCAGGTGACCCCATAGCACTGTAAAACCAATCCACACCTAGAACCCAAGTGACCCCATAGCACTGTAAAATCAATAAACACCTAGAACCCAGGTGACCCCATAGCACTGTAAAATCAATCCACACCTAGAACCCAGGCGAACCCATAGCACTGTAAAATCAATCCACATCTAGAACCCAGGTGACCCCATAGCACTGTAAAATCAATCCACACCTAGAACCCAGGTGACCCGATAGCACTGTAAAATCAATCCACACCTAGAACCCAGGTGAACCCATAGCACTGTAAAATCAATCCACACATAGAACCCAGGTGACCCCATAGCACTGGAAAATCAATCCACACCTAGAACCCAGATGAACCCATAGCACTGTAAAATCAATCCACACCTAGAACCCAGGTGATCCCATATCACTGTAAAATCAATCCACACCTAGAACCCAGATGACCCCATAGCAATGTAAAATCAATCCACACCTAGAACCCAGGTGAACTCATAGCACTGTAAAATCAATCCACACCTAGAACCAAGATGACCCCATAGCACTGTAAAATCAATCCACACCTAGAACCCAGATAACCCCATAGCACTGTAACATCAATCCACACCTAGAACCCAGGTGAACTCATAGCACTGTAAAATCAATCCACACCTAGAACCCAGATGACCCCATAGCAATGTAACATCAATCCACACCTAGAACCCATGTGCACCCATAGCACTGTAAAATCAATCCACACCTAGAACCCAGATGACCCCCATAGCACTGTCAAATCAATCCACACCTAGAACCCAGATGACCCCATAGCACTGTAAAATCAATCCACACCTAGAACCCAGATGACCCCATAGCACTGTAAAATCAATCCACACCTAGAACCCAGGTGAACCCATAGCTTCTCTGCACCAATTTTACTTTATGGTACCTTTTGACCATAGCATACCGTCATCACCCTTACCATGACAGTAGGTCAACCCTTAACTCAGGCATATCCATTATTTCGGTAAAACCTGCCGAATCCAGAGAGCTTGTTCTGAACCAAATGCCCGGCAGTCTCAGTTGAATGCACAAACTTTCACATCATTTGTTTGGGGACACCTGTACAATTCGAGCACAGCTGATACAATCTCCTCGTACACGTTGTTGAACCCATTGCATGGCTATTTCAATAACAGTGAGCAAACAGTCAACCCACAGCACCGCTCCACCTGCTTAACCCATAGTAAAAGTATGTCCACCCACACTGCTCTACCAGTTGAATTCTACCATAATGAACTTGGCTGCTCCATTATACCCAATCTATCCCTCAACAAACTTCGATTTTGCAGTGTGTTATCAGCTGCCTGCATGATAATGCATGTCTATCTGCTCTGTTTATGGCCATTCCACAGGATCACTAGACTTCTTCCTTTTTTGGGGCACTTGCCAACGCCATATTAAGCTTTTTCACTCTATACAGTGATATCAACTGACTCCACAGCCTCTTTCAGATCAGCTACATCGCCCTACCAAGAATATCTATAGCATTAAGGTGATTTTAGATGCGGTAATGTAGCTTTCAATATGTGTGGGGCCACTACTGCCCCTCCCTGCACATTGAGAGAAGCTGGGACATGTTCCAAGGAGCGCTCCGGCTCCTGCGCACATGTGCCGGAAACAGGAAGCTATCCCTGCTTCCTGGTTTCATTTCATGTTGCTTGGTAGCCAGAGAGCATTTGCAGGTTCCTGTACTCCTGATGGCGGTGGAGTAGGTTCTGGAATAGGGCTGCAGGTAAGAAAAGCAATGTGTATTGGAATGTGTGTGCGTGGCTGCGTGTGTAGGAATGAGTGTATGTTTGGGTGCACAAGTGAAAGACTGCATGTTGTATGGGTGCACGTGTGAATGAGAGAATGTAAGTTGTTAGGCAGAATTATATGCAGTACCCTTTGGGAACACCACACACAATTAAGACTACAAGTGACAGTACAAATCAAGCCTGTAATACACAGTAAATGTGGTAGAGATGGCTGAGCAGCCAGACTTATCTCAAGAGCAAGTGAGCATTATCAATATTTACACAAAGGATAGCAATTACTATGATTCAAACAAACACTGGCTCAAGGTTTCTAAGTAAAATAATATACATTTATTTACACATCAGTTGTATAACATTTCACTAAAGTAAAGCAGTTTAAAAATCACACTCTTTATACACCACTCCCAATAGTTTCCAGACAAGTAAAGCTCACAAAATGAAGTGGGAGCAAAATAGCACTCAGTAATTAAAAAGGGAGGGAAAGACAAAGTTAGACAGAACTTGAGCAGCACCAACAGGTAAGTAAGCAGGGCAATCTAGAAAGAGGAACTACAGTGATGGAATCAAATCAGATAGGCCTAGGGCCAAAGTCAATAGGACAAAAGCCTTTTGCTCAAGATCACACAGTTCAGGGTAGTTTGCGGTTAAGTCTTTGCCAAGAGTTCCGGACGAAGTTGGTCGGCAGAAAAGTTAGTTTAAAGAGTAGAGAAGGACAAGCCCTCGGATTGGCGAAAGGTTTCACACACCTTCACCGCGGCTGGACTAAACGAACAACCGGATTTGCACAGTACCTTTAAATGGAGAAGAGCGGTAGCTGAGGCGGACGTTCCTGGCAGTTCCTGCAGGCTCACGGTTCCTGAAGCGACTGTCGGACTGACATGAAGAAGGAAGACTGGAGGGTCCTGCACTGCCCAGGGAAGAAACCAGCAGCAGAGCAATGCACCAAATAAAAGGTGTGCTCCTTAAAACCCAAGCAGGGTCCGACCTTCCTAGCTATCCGGCCGACTGTATCTCTGTACAGAGAATTCGACCAGAGGAGAATGTCATGGCTTGTAGTTTGGGCGAACTGGTTGGTCCAACCAGCTATGGGGAAGAAGATTCCGGGAGGATCTTCTCTGTCATTGGAGATCGAGGATTCAGACCTGCAGCAGGGCTTCACCGGGCGGTTCAGTCGTGGTAGTAGTCCTCTTCCGTCAGCTCCTCGTCGGTTCTTTCGTTCCAGTGGCGTCTCTGCCTTTCCAGACCCAGAGACCTGCTTTTTATGCAGTTTTCCCCCATTCACACAGCCTGGCTGTCAAACACACAGCAGGGTGGCTATCCTGGCTGGACAGTCACCTAGCCAATCAAACAAGAGTGCGACTTGGGTTACCAAGGGAACTCATGGCAGGGGCCCTAAACCCCCTCCCTCACATCCTGCCTACCCAGACTTTCAGGGGCCTAAGGAGGGCTTCTGTGTAGAAGCCCACAAAGAGACGGTGAACAAAGGAACCAAACCTGGTTTGGCGAACAGATAAAAACATTTAAAAAGAGAAATGGCGAATAAACCCGGCCGGACCATATAAAAACGTATATGGTCTACCGGGTTTAAGTTCGAGGCTACCAAGATAGCCTAAAACAATACCAAGGTTATTTAAGATAACCGCGGTAGGAAAAATAGGGTAGTTACCACTGCCAGCAGCCAAGTCTTGATGAAAAGGGAGCAAAACAGTGCTCCAAGAGAAAGTATTAACCCTTTCCAGTACTCCATGTAAGATGGTTTGTACTGGGTCTGTGGATTTAAAAAGACTAATAAAGTCAATGGCAACTTTACATGTTCTGGGAGACAGTAGTCAGTCCCAGCAAATGTAGTCTGAGGTGGGAAGTCTAAAAGACAACCCTGTGTCGCTGCACTGAAGGTGCTGTGTAACACACAGTAAAAGGATGATGCCTGTGGAGTAGGTGAGGCTCCATAGTCTATGAACACAAACATATTAAACACACACAGCAAAACACATGGAAGAGTGGGAAAAAAGGGCTCACACTCTTATCAGGTGAAAAAAGAAATCCTAGAAATCCAGCAAAGCTGCTGAGGGACTCAGTAGGTAAGGGAAATTAGCATTTCCTGAGAATTCTCCCTAACAAAAGTTAAGAGTGCACAGGTGAAAAAGAGTTATGAATGCTGTGAATGTGTATGATTGCGTAAGTGGATGTGTATGAATGCTGAATGAATGTGTGTGGTTGGTTGAGTGAGTGCTGGTGAGCGTAACTCTGATTTGGGGGCACACCGGCAGGGGTGCAATATTTACTGAGCATCATTGTTAAAGCAATCATGATACGTGTTGATACATGGCTAGACTATTACATTACTGCAGCCAGTTTGGTTATGTTTGCTGCTTCTGGCACATCATTTTTTACTGTGTATAAAATTATAAGCAAACCTGATAAATGTTGTTACATGGCTGGACTGGACTGCATTGCTGCAGTCAGCCTGGTTATGTTTTATGCTTCTGGCATAGCATTTTATACTGGGCATCAAAGTTAAAGCAAACATGATAAGTGTTGTTACGGCGCTGGATTGCAATGCTGGTTAGGTTTTCATATTGTGGCATGGCATTATTGACTGTGCATTAAGGCTAAAGCAAACATGTGTTATGTGGCTAGACTGCCCTGCATTGCTTCAGCCAGTCTGGTTAGGGTTTCTGACTCTGGCATGGTACGTTCTGCTGGGCATAAGATAAAAGCAAACATGATAAGTGTTAGGTGACCAGATGGGCCTACATTGCTAAAGCTAGTCTGGTTAAATTTTCTTCCTGTAGCATTGCATTTTTTTATTAGGTCAACAAGGTTAAAGCAAACATGATACGTGTTGTTATGTGGCTAGACTGGCCTAGATTGGTGCAGGTAGTCTGGATATATTTTCTAACTTCGGCATGGCATTTTTTTACTGTCAAAGCCAACAGGAACCTATCCTTATATGGTAATGCAGCCTGCATGGATGTATAGGCACAGCCAGCATGAACATGGTTTTTATACTGGTACACATTGTGGGCAAAGTGATAATGAAAATGAGTTGGAAAATGCTCTGTGCTTTGTTGGTGATGTGCAGCTATGGACTATTCATGTGTTCCCCTGCAAAACTAAATGTAAACTGAGCGGCTTTTGACTCAATTTCTCACGAAAAGTATGCTGTAAATTGCACAATTTTAACCCATTATTTTAAACATTTTCTCCAGGGGAGAACCACTCGAATCCTGTTTGATTGGTTCGGGGTCTTTCAGTATGCTATGCTATGATAGGATATGATATGGCAATTATAACACGCTTGTACACACGTGTTTCTAGGCGGCACAAGACAAGGGAGGGAGGGAAGACAAGGGAAGACAGGCCTTGTGTCTTCAGATCGTGCAAGTGCAACACGAGAAGTGCAGGGGGAAGGGAGAGGGGGAAGTGCAAGGTAGAGAGTAGTGGGAAAGTGTGATCATGGCAGCAGGGGTTGCAGTTACAGCCCCTAAGTGTGTGGTAGGCCAGGAGGCAGTGGATGGAGGACCGGCTGTGGAGGAGCCTGGTACCCAGTGAGATTCTGAGGGTACCAAACAAACAGTCGGCGTAGCAGACAGGTAAGTTAGCAAGGAAGCGAGAGAGAGAAAGCAGAGGATAAAAGGAAGGTCTTGAGCTGCTTCCGGTATTTCAGGTGGTCCGGCTCAAGTCTGAGAGGGGCAGGGAGGCCATTCCAGAGGGAGGCACCTGCAGGGGGGAGCGATCTACCCCCACTCTCTTCTTGGAGAAGTGTCTGACCCTTCAGTTGTTGGAGGTAGATGAGCGAAGGGCTTTAGAAGAAAGGTATTAAGGCAGAGAGAGTGGGATGTAGTGTGGGCCGATCCCAGAAAGCCTTGTGGACGATGCAGAGGGTCTTGAACTTGATCTGTGCAACCACTGGGAGCCAGTGGAGAGATTTCAGGGCTGGAAAGATACTGTCCCCGGGCTTGGGGCCAAGGATAAGTCTCACAGTTTTGTTCTGGATAAGTTGCAGAGGGCGAAGAGTAGAGCTAGGCAGAATGAGAAAGATGCTGTTGCAGTAGTCCAGCCGGGAGAGAACCAGGGCTCTGGAGACAGTGATCTTCTGGGGGAAAGTGATAAAAGGTAGAATACCTCTGAGGAGGTGAAGCAGGAAGTGGACCTTCTTGTCAAGGTCTGTGATGTGAGGAGAGAAGGAGAGTGTGGCGTCGAAGATGACACCAAGGTTTTTTGCCTCACATGAAGGCAAGGGTAGAGGGTCCAAGGAGGGCAGCCAGAGTGAGAGAGGGAAAGCGGGAGTAGGGGGCCCAATGACAAGGACCTCCGTCTTACTGGCATTAAGGCAGAGAACATTGGAGGCCCACCAATCCTGCATCGCGGATAGGCAGGAATGAACGAGGGTGGAGAGGAGGCTGAGGAAAGCCTGAAAGAGAGCTGAGTGTCATCCGGATAACACTGAAAGTTAGAAGAGAAAGTGGAGATCAGGTGGGTCAAAGAGGCCAGATAGACATTGAAGAGCCAGGGTGAGAGTATAGAGTCCTGGGGAACACCACATGTTGAGAGAGAAGTGGTGGAGAGAAAGGACTCAAGTTGGACCTGGGACAGTTGGCCAAGGAAGAAGGAGGCCAGCCACGCCAGGACCTGATCTGTGATACCCAGGTTCTCGCAGAGAAGATTTATCAGGGGGCCTTGATGGAATGGGTCAAGAGCAGAGGAAAGGTCAAGGAGGATGAGGACAGAGCAAAAGCTGGAGTCAAGATTAGAGAGCAGATCTTCATGGGTGTTCAGGAGAGCACTGCCCGTGCCTCTGGCTGCTCTGAATCCAGACTTATGATCATGGAGACAACCAACAGATTCAGTGTGTACAGTAAGCTGGGAGATGGCCAGCCTTTCCAGGAGTTTGCCCCGGAAAGGAGTGATAGAAATCGGGCAATACTTAGCCGGACAGGTACGATCAGCGGAAGGCTTTTTTTGGAGGGGGTACACAAAGGAGTGCTTGAGGAGAGAGGGGAAAGATCCAGTGGCGAAAGAGTGATTGCATAAATCAGCCAAGGCTAGAGCGAGGGTGGCAATGTTGTCCTTGATGGTTCTGGAAAAGCAGGGGAGCACCTGCTTGGAAGACACTTTCATAGATCAGACATCTAGAAACATCATCGGGTGTTATAAGAGAGAAGGAGGAAAAAGGAAGAGGAGATGAAGAGGCTGCCAAAGGGGAGCTGAGAGAGGTAGAGGGAGAAAAAGAGGAAAGCAAGGAAAAGATGTCATGAGTTTTAGTGGTGATATGAGAGGCCAGAGTCGAACAGAGTGCCTGCGAGGGAACAGGAGAGTTGGAGACTGCAGTGGGATTGGCCAGCTCCTTGCAGATTTTAAGGCTTTTGGCCATGTTGTTAGAGGCCACAGAGACGCATGCTTGCAGACAAACCCTCTTCTTGAAGAGGACAGAGAGCCTGCATTCCCTTTGGAGCAGTTGGTATGCCAGTTTGTCAGAGGATGCGCCCGAAGCACTCCACTTTCTCTGAGCCACCCTGCACTTGCATTTCAGGGCAGCAAGGTCAAAGTCATACCAAAAGTTGCACTTGGAGGTAGTGCTTCAGACGGATTCTCGTGACAGGGGCAAGGATGTCCAAATTGTTGGAGATAGAAAGATGCAGGTTAGAGGGCTGTGTCAGAGCGTGAGTCAGTCACCGGAGTAGGAGGAGCAGAGAAAGTAGAGGCAAAGGAATCCACTGACAGGCACTTCATGGGCCGAATGACCAAGAAGTAAGGTGGCAGTGCTGGTGTAGACTTTGCCTGGGGGACAAGAAGTTTCAGGTGAGAGGAGAGCAGAAAGTGGTCAGTCCAAGAGAGAGGAGTGTTGAGAGGGTTAGAGCAGGGGATGTCTGAGGAGATGAGAACATCCAAGGTGTGTCCAGGAGAGTGTGTCGGACTAGAGGTTAGAATGGAAAAGGAGAGAGTTTGCAAAGGTTACGGAAGAGATGGATTAGAAGCATCCAGATGGATGTTGAGGTATTTGAGGAGGAGAAGTTGAGAGGTAGAGGTAAGGAGAGAAGAGGAGAGGTCAGCCCATTCTGAGAGGAAGAGGGCGACTGGGCCAGGTGGCCTGTAGGTGGTGGCCACAGTCAGAGAGACCAGGAGAGATAGAGAGCTTGCAAACCAGGCATTCAAAGGAGGAGTAGACCTGCATAGGAATGACAGAAGCAGGGACCCAATCTGGAAAGATCAGGGCCACTCCACCTCCGTGCCGATTGGTTCTGGGCTCGGAGAGGATCTTGTAGCCCTCAGGGAGAAGAGTGTCAAAACTTGTGACAGAGCTGGCTGTCAACCAAGTCTTGGTGAGAGCGAGGACATCCAGGTAGCAGATGTCAGAGGAGTGTTTGACAGCAGAGTGAGTGTTAAGAGTAGCAACATGGATCAGGTTGCCACATTTGAAAGACTTCTGGGGTTGGGTACAGGAGTAAGGTACACCCAGCGGAAGCGGTAGTTGGGCCTGAGAGTGGGCAGAAGCTGCAGATGGAGGTGGCAGAGGAGCCAAAGAGATGGTAGAATAAGTAGCAGGCGAAGGGAGAAAGTTGATAAGATGTATCGCCTATATAGAAGGAAGAGATTGGGCTGAGAGCCCTGGACCATGACAGTCCCATATAGATAGACATTTGATGAAGGCTTTGGAGGCATGGAAGGAAGCCAAGAGGACTGCCCATTGGATCCCACAATTAAAGGGAGAGGAGGAGAAATGAGAGAACCAAGACCATATGAGGGGTCCATAGGTCTGGTGAGGGAACAACAAAGAGGATGTCGGTGAGAGTATGTCTGGAGGAAGCGCTGACATTGGTATCAGCGATAGAAAGATTATAGGAGATAGAGTAGCAGTTAGAGAAGATGGGGGAAATCGAGAGCACCATAGAGGGTGCGAGGAGGAAGTTGGAGGAGGTGAGAGGAAGAGAGAGGAAGGGAGAGGAGCACAGTCCAGTGCAGCACAATGCAAGATGTGCAGAAAAAGGAGCGGGAGGGCAGGGAATCACAAAGTAGGGAACACAAGAAGAAGAAGCAACGCAGGTAAAAAAAAACAGTGGAGTGGGAACCTAGACAGTGGGAGAGAGCCCAGTAGACACAGCAACACAGTTACCAATGGATACCAACAGTGGAGTAGGAAAGACAGACCTAAAAAGCACAACAGTTATCCAACAGTGACCAGTAGGGTGGTAACCTAGAGGGGGGAAAATGGACCTAGAACACAGCAGTTGCTGTGAGGAGGCACAGCGGCCTCAGGCCACAGCAGGGACTCACAAAACACAAAGTATGGCTAACCACAAGAGGGGAAATCCTAAGGTTGCGCAGAGACAGAGCACATTAAGCCAGGTGGTTAATAGCAGTACGCGCAAAGCCAGGCAGTTTAGTAGAGAGCAGTAGTGGCTGCTTCCACTGCCTGCACCTTTCTTACCTTTCGGTAGCTGCTGGTTGACGACTGCACAGCATTCTTGCACTCTGCGCCACTACCTCTTCATCATCAAACATCTGCAGCGCACAACACTGTGGCCTTATCCTGCGCTGGCTTTGCCGCAGAGGGTCCGATCCGCGGTTCTTAAAGGATACGCTGCATGGACATAGCGCAATGTGTGAGATAACAAGCAGCCAGCATCTCCTGTGGTGCACAACACCGCAGCCTTGTCCTGCACGGGCTTTGCCGCAGAGGGTCTGATCCTCGGTTCTTAAAGGATATGCTGCGTGGACATAGCACATTGTGCAATGCATAAACAGCCAGCATCTCCTGCGGATCTGCGGCACACAAAACCCTGGCCAGGCCACTTATGCATTTTTATGGGAAAGAATTATGCCTGTCCAGTAAAAAATTCACCTCCCCACTGGCTACATGTGAGTTTCTTCAAAAATAGTGGCATGACGATTGGGCCCGCGGGAACGGCTGTGCCTGGCTACAACCCCACCTCAGTTCAACAACATCTAGTGCTTAGTCCTGGCAGAGTCTGAGTCTCAGGAGACTTACAGAAAGGGCAGTTCCCCTTGTCTAGCTAGATGCCTGCTCTGGTCACTCTGGAACTGACCACACTGGGGGATCTCAGAATACTCGCACCAAGTACTTAAAAATTACAAATTGTAGATAAATCAGGGGACACCTCTAATGCAGAACCATCATCCTTGCAGTACGATGCTCTTATACAGAACAATGCCAGAGCCATCACAGCAATAAAGATAGAGATGAAGAAGACAAGGAATGACCTGACCGGGATAACCCGCAGGATCGAAGAGGCTGAAAGGAGGATCTTGGGCATCAAAGACAGTGCATCAAAGATGGTGCATGAGAATGGCCCTCCGCACCTGTTAAAGAATGT
Source organism: Ambystoma mexicanum (assembly GCF_040938575.1). Taxonomy (NCBI): domain Eukaryota; kingdom Metazoa; phylum Chordata; class Amphibia; order Caudata; family Ambystomatidae; genus Ambystoma; species Ambystoma mexicanum. The sequence continues at coordinate 661,260,800 of NC_090939.1, forward strand.
GCAGACCCTAGAAAATCATTGGGTGATTTGAAATCCGGCAAACGGAGCAACAACATTCAACCCCTACGAGTTCCCGAAGGAATGGAAGCTGGCAGCATGAAACTAATGATAATAAAGATGTTGAATGAGGCCGTACAATTGAAATTGAATGAGATCATCGAGATCGAGAGAGCCCATAATACATTGAGACCCAGTGTCGATACATGGAGGCTGCTGAAGCCAATAATCATCCATTTGCTATGATTCTCAGTGAGAGAGAAGGTGCTTCAACTTTCCAGTGAAAAATCTGGTAGTAGGGCCATGATCAGTGGTTTTACCAAGACCTAATACTGAACAACATAGATTAGAGAATAAAGTTTACAGAAGCGAAAAAGATCTAGGGAAAAGGGCATTTGTTACATTTGGGTTTTCCACCCGGTCCACCTACAATTTAGACTTAATAAAAGACCATGCAACACTTCAGACCTGAAAGAGATTTTAAGAATGCTGGAAGCATATGACAAAGGCTAGAGATCTAGATCCAGAGGGATTTTTAACCTTCAACTTGTGCCAAATCTGCGAACAGGTTACTCCTTTCTCCACCAAGTGTCACTTTAGGGTTCCTTTTTTGTTTATTCTTCACTATTGGCTATGTCAGTACCTCGCCGAAATTCCCCACCATAAGGATCATCAACCTCTAAACCACAACTCTCACGAAGAAGCTGTCCCGTGAAACCCAACCTCGCTCGCCACAAACCTAAACACCTGATGTCTATCGACACAAACCCATCATAAATACAGAGACCAATAGACAAGTCATCCCAAGAGGGTTTTCACCCGTGGAACAAATGACAAATCCTACACATGTGTGATAAAGCAAGCTACCACAAAACTATAACCACATTGAGGCACCCACCACTGTGTGGAGTGTGCGGGGTCAGCAATACGAGGCGGACAACTTATTTATTTGTACATTTATAGCAGCGCGCAAAGCCTGTGGGCATCTAGGCACTAGTTACAGTATAGAAGACAAAACTGTAGTCAGTGGCAGCAGGTGTCAGTCAGTTAAACAACAATGTTTTAATATCCTTTCTGAAAACATTGTAAGAGGGTTCTTCCCGTAGATGCAAGGGTAGTTTGTTCCAGAGTGCAGGTGCACGGACTGGGAAGCTGGTGCCCCCCGCTTTGGCACAAGTGAACATTGGGGTGGTGAGGGGATGACTGTAGGCCTGCCTAGTGAGTCTCATTGAGGTATGTTTTCTGATACTTGGCGCCAGGTAGCCTGGTTCATTGTTCAAGAGACAGCGGTGGGTGAGAAATAGGATTTTGAAGGTGATTCTATCATTTACTGGAAGACAGTGGGACGCTCTCCTGGCCTCTGAAATGTGTTCCCATTTGCCAATGTTCAAGGCAGCTCAGAGGGCATTGTTCTGGGTGGTTTGGAGCTTGCAGAGGTTTTTCTCAGGTACCACCAAGTAAGGAGTTGCAGTGGTCTAATTTTGAGCATATGAGTGCTTGTGCAACTTCTAGATGTTTTGTAGTGGTCAGGAAAGGTTTGCTGGCGTCAATTAGTTTAATCGCATAGCCTGAGGTCGAGGCGATGTGGTTGACTTGGCGAGACATGGAGAGCGATGAATCGAGTTAGACCCTCAACCCCGCGTCTTAACGGAGGATGCTAGCGGGATCTTGTGGCCTTCAATGACGAAGGAGGTGTAGTCCTTAGGGAGATTCCTCAGACCAGTAGAGGGCCCATCAATTAGCAGCTCCATCTTATCATCGTTGAGGCAAAGACTGTGTGAGCTGCCAGCTAGGTTTGAATGGTTTGGTATATTTTGTTGATCCTCAGGAAGTCTTTCAGGTAATCGGCGGAGAGGGGGATGAGAATTTGGGTATCATTGGTATAGTTGGTGTACGAGATACCCAGGGAGTCAAGGTGGTCGAACATGGGCTTGGTGTAGACATTGTAAACGGTGGGCGAGACACACGAACCTTGGGAAACCCCACAAGAGTTGGGTGTGTGAGGCAGTGGCCTCACCTGCAAATACTCTGGAGGATCTGCTGGAGAGGAAGGAGGTGATCCAGTTAGTGGCATCTGGGAAAAGTGGCTGGCGATGAGAGTGCAATGATTGATCAACATGCCATTTTATTAAAGAATACATGATGTAAAATGCATCATTGTCCCTACTCTGTTAAGGATTTTCCTGCCTAACCAAAGCTAAAGAGAAAAACTCTAACACAGGATGTCTGGCCCGCACACCAAATAACAAATACACAAAGAAAATATATGGTAATTAAAATAACATCAACAACATTCACAGTTTCATGATAACCTCTCAATAGCCTGGGTGGATTCAAAGTGAATTCTGCTCCAATGTGCAACCAAAGAAAGAAAAAAGGAAATCCTTGTAGGCAAGTAAGATAGGCTCAAATCAGTTCTTGATGTTTCAATGTCAAAGTAAAGTTTTGTTAACCAAAGTTCCAACAATAGCAAATCTTTTCTCCTTGGTGAAATTTGGACTTTCCACTTCCTCAGAACAGCACCAATGGTAATCCCAGCCACAATGCTTTGATTTGGATTACTATCACAGCTTCAGTAATTTGGACTACTAGCACAGTTTCAGAAATGTGTGATTCAAGACAGGTTTTAACAAGATTAACTTTAAAATACTTCAACACCTTCAAGTAGGAAGTGCACTCTTCCTCTGAACATCTTTCTTTAAAAGGGGCGCAGCCTCTTTGCCTTTCTTGTCTGTCTGCCACAATAACAACCTAGGTTTGCTTCTATGAACCACTTCTCTTTTTCTTTCACAGTCTTTGGCAACATAGGTTTTGTTAACTTTAAAAGATATTTACAAGCAGCAAGTTTCCCTTCCCCAACTTTGCCTTCCCCTCTTTGTCCATTATTAGCACAAGTAATTATCCGGAAGCATTGGTACCACTCTCTTTGCTTCAGCTAATGCATGTATGCTTGTATTTTAGGCAAGGTTGAACTGTTATTGGGTTCACAGTAATAGTTAGATTGCTTTTTGGCTCTAAGAAAGGCTGCTTTTAATCTTAGTACGGGGAGACTCTTGGCTTGGGAAATGCTTGCTCTTCTCTTCAATTGCAGACACAATCTTTGACTGCTTAACTTCTTTTATAAGAAACGAATACCCACGTGAAATAAAAAATAGAGTTAAGTCTTCCTTTGGAAAGCACAATTTAGGCACACATGACCACTTCTTTATGTAGCTTTAAAAGGTTAAAGATTTGACAATGGCATTAGCAATGCTAAATGTTCTGCAATGTCCTTTGCAATGTTTGCTCTTCATAATTAGAGACACATGACTACTTTCGCAGGCTTTTCTCTTCACGCAAGTAAATGGAAATTACCTGATACACGCGGGTGCTACTTTTCCATTGTTCCCTTATTAAAGCTTCAATTATCAACTACAGCTCACTTCTGACTGTACACGACTGAATAGGAAACTGAATTGTTGCCGGCAGTGTTTGCACAAGGAATCAGAACGCCAGGTTTCGATCGCCGGCTTCTCTGCAACTTGATCTGTGGGTTGCACAACTTCTATGACTTCTGCCACAACTTCTACTACTTCTGGCTTTGCAGGGACCAACACCGTTCCTTGCTGAAGGTGTCTGCAGTCCGGTCACTCGATTAAGGAAACCCTCTTGCTCCTGAGACCCACAACTTGACAACAGCTCCTCACCTCGCTCTCCCACACGTTCCCTGCACAGCAACCACAGCAATCAGGCTCACATGGGGAAAGACAGCCCTGCTGCACATCTTCTGCTGTGTAGCCTCTGCACTTCAGAGTTTGGGGGAACAGAACCCTCTCAGGACAAACAGGCTGCATTCACATTCCGGTGTCCCTTTGGTTCTCCCACATATGCTTGGTTTGCCAGCAACGTGTCTTCTTTCTGCTTCTACTACTGCAGCACACACTCCAGTCACAGTTTCAGCTCCTTCTGATTGCCTGCAGCTGAGGGGGCCTTTTATGCCTCACAGGTTCCTTCAGGTGTGCACAACAAGAAAAGGAGCCTAAGCCAAAAATGATTCTAACATCGACTTTACCAAAGTGGCATCAAAAGCAAAACACAAACATTGAAGGCAGGTCTGGAATAAACACACAGTTACTGATTCTAAAGCAAGATTTTATTCTCTTATTTTGTGGAAAGGCTGTTAGGCTTAATTGCCCGACTACTGCTACACCGTACTTCTTCAGCCCTCTTCCTCGTCCCAGTAATTATGGGTTTATGGGACTTGCAGTCCCCAACAACAATGTTAGTTCTTTTAAATAACTTCTGATTGTTAAGGGTAGATTTAGTCCCCTTAAAGTTATTTAAGGATAAATCATTTGAATGTGCAGTTACTGAGGAAGACAGTCTATTTAAGGCAATACTTCTAGATTCCTTTCCGTTATACCTTTGGGAGTAAGGAAGGTGCTTAACCTAGTATACTTTGCAGCCAACACAAACCTATAATCAAAGGTACGCACCTGCGACTGTGGGTAGTCTCACATTGATCTATCCAGTCAAAAATCGTCTGACACTACGGCTTACCCGCCATGATCAAAACCGACACAGGAATTATCAACAACAGAGAGCCTCCCAACCAGGGAGCCTACTACCAAAATAGCTTAACGCACAACCAGATCCTTAGTAGAACACCGAGCCACAACAGCTACGAAACACTGCAACCACAAACATGCCCTGATGCAAGAAGGACAAGGAAACAAGAACAGAAAACAGAAAAGAAAGACATATGAAACCACACCCTTGTCGAACAACAGGAACTAACCAGCAGAATTTGCAACACTTCAAGATCACCATCAACCGTCTCTAAACAAATTAAATATACGGACAAAGACAAGAAAAAAGACTTTGTACATCTGCCGGTACTTCTCCACCGACAATCCTACTACACTGTAAAACAAACAACCCACAACAAAGGACCCAAGGCATGCTAGAGTGGACCCCATATGACTATCGAACCACCCACCACACGTTGAAAACAGCTTTGGAAAGACACCTATAAGAACCAGAGCTAAGCTAGAATCCTTAACCATACACACCCCTTACATAACCAGAGATTGGAAAAAGGACAGCACGGACAACAAAACACCCCACTAAAATTAATCAGAATGGATGAACCCATTGGGCAGCTTAAAGGAACTCCTCAACAAATGGACAGATGATTCACCCGCACGCCCAGCAAAAAACAGGCTCACCCAAGAGCGAGCCGAAGAATCAACGGTCACCGCCCCAATTGAAATGCGAGAAATGACACGTAACAAAGAACAAGCCAACTCACATACTCTACACTGCAGTCTACTTAATGTATGATCTATGGAAAAGCACAAAACTGGAATTTACGACCTCTTAACTCAAGGTGGCACAGATGCACTCTTCCTCACAGAAACGTGGCTATCTGACAAGTAAAAGTCACCGAAGAAGCCATACCCGACAACTACAAACTAATACACTCTAACAGACAAAACAGAAGGGGAGGAGGACCCCAAAAATCTAATCTGCTAAACACCCCTCCTTTCAAACTACATAGAAGACTGCAAATCGCTCTTAGTCAAATTCAAGCTTAATGACCAATCCAACCGCCTTAAACAGCTTGACCCCTCTTTCGTATCATTCTGCATTGACGGAAACCCTATCAGCGTATCAAGCCATGTGAAAACACCGGGTGTTCACTTAGATGCAGAATTATCTATGCACAAACACGTCAAGGCCCTCGCCTCCTCAGTGTTGTATACCACTAGACTCATCAACCTCAGCAGAACATTACTATCTACTGACAACTGCCTCACCCTCGCCAGAGCCATTATCGGCAGTAAACTCGACTACTGCAAAGCCATCCTTGCAGGCACCTCCTCATGAAATCTGGTTAAAGTTCAGCGGATCCGAAACAATGCCCTCCGGGCTGTCTGGGGCCACAAGCATTCAGACCACATTTCCCATGCCAGACGGGACGCCCACTAGTTGCCAATCAAAGCACACATTGATTTCAAGATTCTCTCGCTAACAAACAGGTGCATCCACAATACTGCACCATCCTTACTCACCAAACGAATCTCCAAAAGAGCAAAACTCCCCTGCCTATGCTCCTCATCCACTTTGACTTTAACCATCTGTAGATTCTCAAGAAACAAAGCTGGGGGCACTTTCATGGTCATCGTCCCCAACCTATGGAATGCCCTTCCTCCCCATATCCAAGAGCAGGCATCCTACTTGCTAAAAACGAAACATGGCTGTTTGACAAATACGACTAATATGACTTTGGGGTACCCCTGCTGGATCCTTCTTGACTCTCTGCTTGCCTTACTGTCATGTTTGTATATCATGTTTGGTTTGTATTCTCTAGGTCTATCAGTGCTGTGAAAATCTCACTGATACCTGTAAGGGGGTCGAACAAGGACGCTGACACAAAGGTGGCATGGTGTTGGTTATAGACTTTTATTTGGGCGCAAAAATTCCTCAATATCCCTATTTCTGAGACGGGTTTCCCGGCATCAAAATTAGTCTGTCGGGTTGTCCCTTAAATCAAAACACCACCGTCCTCTGTCACAACCTACTTCTATCCCTCACATTACAAGTAAAAGATAATCAAACAGAAAGGTCCTTCTCCAGCAGAATGTTTCCCTTCTCCTGATGCTTGGATAGTGTTGAAAAGAATGTTCTCTTGCAACACAAATATGCCAGGGGGAATTACTCCCTTCTCCTGGCTTGCAGGTTTAACAAAGTCTCTACACAATTCCAGGTACAGGGGAATGGCTCCCTTCACCAGATGTAGATCAACACAGTATCCAATAAAACCAGTGGAATGACTCCCTTTCCCTGGCGTCTCTACAACTCAACTCGGTACTAGGAGAAGACCACCCTTTTCCTGGTATGTCTTAGCACAGTTCACAACACGGCCAGGGTGAATTGCTCCCTTCCCCTGGCATCTTTATCACAACTCCTAGTTTTGGACCAGGAGAATGACTTCTTTCTTACATTGGTATTGCTTGGCACAGATCACAATAAGGCCAGGGGGAATGTCTCCCTTCCCCCTGCCGTCTTTATCACAACTCCTAGTTTGGGATCAGGAGAATGACTCCATTCTCCACCTTGGAAGCATCCACCTGAAAGAAAAACTCTTTATTGAAATTGTGAACTTTTAGGACAGGCTTCCTTTTGCTATCAAAGGTTTTGTGGCTCTAACGGTTAGAGCAGCACATAAAGGAGCAGGAGCAATACACACACAAACTCATTTCCCTAAAGCTTTTCAAAATAAATAACGCCAAATATGATCTTAACAAAATATTTACTAATAGGTCCCTCTTTGGAAACAAAAAGGTGGGATACAGGATTTTACGGGTAAAGGAAATAAATCTGGAAATTGCTTCACCACTTGATTACACATAATTTAGACAGGGAGGCAAATATGACCCTCATGCCCCCCACACGACTCTCAACACAGAGGCAGAGAAATTACAGATGTGCCTCACTCTTAGGTCCATCACTGCGATCCTTGATGTATCGCAGGTGTGAGAAACCTTACTCTCTCAGGCAGCCATTCAGACAACACCTAATCGATGATTTGGATGACATGGAAATGACATCGAGCGAGCAAGTTGATTAACTGCAAAACCAGAGACTAATGATGTTATCACTGACATCACGATGTAGCCACACTTATACATAAAGTACATGCTGTAAGGAACTCATGGTGGCAACAGTAAAGACAGACACAAATGATCACAGTTCAAGGGTGTTTATTAAACCGTAAATGCAGAGAGGAAAAACACCTAATTTAAACCTGAAAAGCTAAAATCGGTGCAAGCATCGACCATCAAATGAAAACGCCTGATGTATTCAACAAACAAACACAAAGTTTTTTTGCACGTATACTTTGGTGCATGGCTTCACCCCCGGGTCCCCCTCTTCCAGGCGTACACCCTTAACAAAATCATCTTCAACAAATCGACTAACCAGTTCCTTGTTCAATGAACTTTGGGTGATAACGTTCCACCCTGGATCTGCCTGTCTCAGGCTGAGACCCCTTTCAAACGTCTGCTCCCCTCCGTCGAGTTCACTGTGAGTTTTTTCACTTTCACGAATCTTAATGTCTTTTTAAACAGGTCTTCAAGCTTTGCCCCTTTTGTCGGCTTCCCTTTGCCAGGTTCACTCTCGCCAACTTCTACAGACAGTTCACTCTCTTCAAGCGCTCAATTCACCAAGCAGGATTCATTTCCCTTTCTTTCTCAATCATCTGTCGGTCAAAGACTTTTGACGGTACAGAGGATTTTACAAGACCCCTGAATGACCACTTTGACCTTTCTTCACCTCTTCTCAAGGCCTTCTGGTTACGGTAGTCTCTACCATCGGGTAATCGCCCAGAGTTTCCTGCCTGAGCACTCACGTGGTGCTGGGTGCCCCTGTTGCAGGTTTTCCCTTTCTTTCTTCTTTCATCAATAGTATCCTTTTTGCCTTCAAAAGTTCAAATTAGCCATTGGCTATTTATCGTTCAACACAGTTCGGTTCTCTTCCCTCGACTCACCGGCTGTGATGAACCGCTTGGCTTTCTTCTCCTTTGAGTCAAGGTTGGTACCATAGAGACTCGCGTCTCTCCCCGACTTCGTTATCAGCGGAGCAGGGTCTCATGTACCATCGACATCTGCTGCAACAAACGCTGGCTATTTTAGACAGTCTTATAATTCCTTCTGCAGAAGTTTCACAGGCCTTGGTCGGAAAGGGCAAGGTCGCTTCTCTCCTTGTCACCCTCTCGGTCTGCGCTGTCGCTCTTCCCCTGAGCCCCATGAGCCATTTTAAATCCTGGGCTGCGTTCCTATGTGCCCCCAGGCCGGCATGCTGCCTCGCTTCCTGACTCTGTTCCCTTGCTCTTCCTCTCCCCTCCGCCCGCCTCCCAGCCCTCCCTCCACCGGTGATTGGTTGTACATATTGTACATTGATGTTTCGGCTGCTGCACCGTGGATCAAACCTTTACTTCCCAGCATTCCCAGGGGAGCAGGTAAGACTCGCTGAGCCCCCAAGCCTTTTTAAATCCTGGGCTGTGTTGCTATGTGCCCCCAGGCCCTGCATGCAGCCTCGCTTCCCGCCTCTGTTCCCTTCCTCTTCCCCTCCTCTCCGCCCGCCTCCCAGCCCTCCCTGCACCCGTGATTGGTTGCACGTATTGTGCATTGATGTTTAGGCCGCTGCACCGTGGGAATCACACCTTTACTTCCCTGCATTCCCAGGCGAGCAGTTAAGACTCCCTTAAGCCCAATGAGCATTTTTTAAATCCTGGGCTGTGTTCGTATGTCCCCCAGGCCCAGTGTGCTGCCTTGCTTCCCGACTCTGTTCCCTTCCTCTTTCCCTCCCCTCCTCTCCCCCCCCCCCAGGCCTCCCAGCCCTCCCTCCACCCGTGATGGATTGCACGTATTGTGCATTGATGTTTAGGCCGCTGCACTGTGAGATCACGCCTTTACTTCCCGGCGTTCCCAGGTGAGCAGGTAAGACCCTCTGAGCCCCCCCTGAGCCTTTTTTTTCCTTTATTGTTTATTTATAAACAGCACACAGGAAAGATTAGCAATCAAATAAAACACATTCCCTCCGGCTTACAGCATCAGCATTACCCACCCCCCACCTCTATATTCCCATGTGACGGAGTTCACTCTCAGTCCGACAGGGCGTGACTGGGTGCGCCCCCTTCCCCGTCCGAGTGCAGAGCCCCTGCAATTAAGCACGGTTTGTAAATCACTGCCGGAAAATTGCGATCATAATCCAGAAAAGGCGCCCAAATGTTCAAAAACCGGTGAAGGGTGCCCGCCTTGGCCGCTGTGATTTTCTCTGCGATCAAAATATCCCAGAGCTTAGTCCCCCAAGCCTTCTTAAATCTTGGGCTGTGTTCCTATGTGCCCCCAGGCCCTGCATGCTGCCTCGCTTCCCGATTCCGTTCCCTTCCTCTTCCCCTCCCGTCCTCCCGCCTCCCAGCCCTCCCACCACCCGTGATTGGGTGCACGTATTGTGCATTGATGTTTAGGCCGCTGCACCATGGGATAACGCCTTTACTTCCCGGTGTTCCCAGGTGAGCAGGTAAGACCCCCTGAGAACCCTGAGCCTTTTTAAATCCTGGGCTGTTTTCCTATGTGCCCCCAGGCCCCACGTGCTGCCTTGCTTCTAGACTCCGTTCCCTTCCTCTTCCCCTCCCCTCCAAGCCCTCCCTCCACCCGTGATTGGCTAGCCCTCTGGTCTTAACACCCCCCCCCCCCCCCCCGCGAGGGCGGCCCTCTGCCCGGCAGCCTCTGCGGCGAAGGGCCCCAGGGAAAAGGGCGACTCCAGCAGAGGCGGCGCCAGATAGTGTCTGCAGGTGTCAACAGGGGAAGCCAGTGAATCCAACCGTCAACAGACAGGAAAGAAAAGTAAGTGTGGCATGGGTGGGGAGTAGAGCAATTACTCTACTCCAGAAAGTCCTGCCACTTTACATTACCTTACCAAAAACAGACTGCCAGACGAGCATCACTTACAACACTCACTCTTAGATAGAATTATAACCATCAGCCAACATCTATCCGAGACAGGACTGTAATTTTGTCTTGCGTCGTATCCAGACATACTTGTGCATGTTAGCAAGTTCCACATTCAAATAGATTTTTGAGGGTTAGTAAGCACCACACTGGATACAACTGTGAACACTGGCCTGCACTGGAACCAGATAGAATTGTGAATGATAGCAAGTACCACACTTAGATGGAATCATGAACATTGGCCTGCGTCGCATCTAGATAGAAATATGAATGTTAACATGTCCCACACTTAGATGGAATCGAGAACACTAGCCTGAGTCGCATCCAGACAAGATTGTGAATGTCGGCACGTGCCTCACTTGGATAGAATTGTGAATGATTGCATGCGCCAAACTTAGATGGAATCGTGATTGTTGGCATGTGCCACACCTGGATGGAATTGTGAACATTAGCCTGAGTCGCATCTAGATAAAACTATGAATGTTAGCAAGTGCCACACTTAGCTAGAATCATGATTGTTAGCATGTGCCACACCTAGATGGAATTGTGAACATTAACCTGAGTTGCATCCAGATAATTGTGAATGATAGCATGTGCCTAACTTAGATGCAACCATGAACATTAGCCTGAGTCACACCTAGATAAAACGATGAATGTTAGCAAGTGCCACACTTAGATAGAATTGGGAATTATAGCATGTGCCACAGCTAGATGGAATCATGAACATCAACCCGAGTTGCATCCAGATAAAATTGTGATTGCTAGCATGTGCCACACCTTAGATGTAATTGTGAACATTAGCCTGAGTCGCATCTAGATCAAATTGTGATTGCTAGCATGTGCCACACCTTATATGTAATTGTGAACATTAGCCTGTGTTGCATCTAGATAAAACTGTGAATGTTAGTGTAATGATGCAGGTTCCAGGCTCATTAAGCTTACTTCTTATAGGTTTATTACCAGTCTTTGCGTTACAGTTACAGTTAAGACATAAGGAGGTAAATACATAACAACACCGGCTCCCATAACCCAGGCAGGCAAGATCTAACTGCCTCCACAGAGAACCTTCACGATAAACATTTCAACATTCTCACAATAACATTCCACATGACTTCACCTGCTACAGCACATACAGACAGGCACTACACAACAGTTAGCAAGTGCCACACTTAGATAGAATTGGGACTGATGGCATGTGCCACACCTGGATGGAGTTGTGAACATCGGCCTGCGTCGCATCTGGATAAAGTCGTGAATGTCGGCATGGGCCACACTTAGATAGAATTTGAATGTTAGCATGTTCCACACTTAGCTAGAATCATGATTGTTAGCATGTGCTACACCTAGATGGAACTGTGAACGTTGATCTGAGTCGCATCTGAGGACCTGCTCCTGAACCTCGATTCCAACACTCCCTGTGTTCTCATTCTGCTCGATCTCTCCTCTGCCTTTGACACTGTCAACCATGCCATCCTGCTCAACTGTCTCTGGGAAAACCTAGGTATCACTGGTCAGGCTCTGGCCTGGCTGACTTCTTTCCTCTCCGGTCGACCCTCCCAGGTCCAAATGGGCTCCTTCCTCTCTGACATCTTTTTCTCCACCTGTGGTGTCCCCCAGGGATCCAACCTCTCTCCCTGGCTTTTCAACCAGTATCTGGCACTCCTTGCCCACCGCATCGCCGCTCTCTGCCCCTACTTCCAGTGCTATGCAGACGATACCCAGCTCATTTTCAGGCTACCCTCGGCCTCCTCCTCTCCTTCCCTCATCTCCGACTGTCTGTCTGCTATCCAGGAATGGTGTGCCGCCAATGACCTCTGCCTCAATGCCAGTAAGACTGAGATTCTACTCATCGGCACACCCACTCCCTCCTTCCCTGCAGCTCTCTGGCCGGCCTCCCTTGGCCCCCTTCCTGCCCCTACCTGCAAGGCTAAAAACCTCGGGGTCATCTTCGACTCCACACTCTCCTTCTCTCCTCATATATCTGACGTCTCTAAGAAGTCACACTACCAGCTGCACCTCCTCAGAGGTATTCTTCCCTTCCTCTCCTTCCCCCAGAAGCTCACTGTCTCCCGAGCCCTGGTTCTCTCTAGGCTGGACTACTGTAACAGCCTCTATCTTAATCTGCCTGCCTCCACTCTCCGCCCTCTGCAACTTATCCAGAACAGAACTGCGAGACTTGTCCTTGGCCTCAAGCCCAGGGACCGTATCTCTCCAGGACTGAAATCTCTTCACTGGCTCCCAGTGGCTGCGAGGATTAAGTTCAAAACCCTCTGCATTGTCCACAAGGCCTTCTGGGGCCTGGGACCTAAATACCTTCAACTCTCTCTTCCTAAATATCTTCCTTCACGAGCCCTTCGCTCATCCGTCTCCAACTCCCTCATGGTCAGCCGCTTCTCGAAGCAACGAGCTGGGGGTAGATCTCTCTCCGCAGCAGGGGCCTCCCTCTGGAACAGCCTTCCTGCCTCCCTGAAACTTGAGGAGAACCATCTCCGGTTCCGGAAGCACCTCAAAACCTTCCTCTTCGCTTCTGCCTTCTCTCTCCCTCTCCCCTGCTAATCCTGCTTAACTCCCCACTGAATTCAGCACTAAACCTGCATCTGGACCACTCTCAGCAACCTCGGTCCAGGGCCCAGCCACTCTCCACTTGCACTGCCTCCCTGGCTCCCCCTGCACTGTGGGACTGTCACTGTATCCCTACAGCCCCCTTCCCAGCACTTGCTCTGCACTCACCTCGCACTTGCCACCAGCCGGCCCTTTTTATTTATTATTTATTATTTATTATTTTTTTTCTTACGCTACTTACCTTGTACTGCACTTCCCCCCCACCTCCTCCCCCTGCACTTCCTCCTTTTCCCCTTACCTCTGCACTTGCGCGATCTGAATGACACCTGGCCTAGTAGGATCGTTTGTCTGTCTTCCCCTTGTTTCCCTCCCTCCCTGCCTCGTCGCGCCTTGAAACACTTGTGTATAGGCGCGTTACAAATACCATATCATATCATATCATATCATATCTGGATAGAGATGTGAATGTTAGCGTGCGCCACACTTAGATGGAATTGTGAATGATAGCATGTGCCTAACTTAGATGGAATCATGAACATTACCCTGAGTCACATCTGGATAAAATTGTGAATATCGGCGTGTGCAGACTTAGATATCATTGTGAACGTTGGCCTCTGCCACACTTAGCTGGAACCGTGATTGTTAGCATGTGCCACACTTAGATGGAGCTGTGAACATAAGCATGAGTCGCATCTAGATAGAATCATGAATGTTAGCATGTGCCATACTTAGCTGGAATCGTGATTGTTAGCATGTACCACAACTAGATAGAATTGTGAATGATAGCATGTGCCACACTTATGGAATCGTGAACGTTAACCTGAATCGCATTTAGATAGAAATGTCAATGTTAGCATGTGCCACACTTAGATGAAAATGTGTGAATGACAACATGTGCCAAACTTAGACGGAATCATGCACATTAACCTGAGTCGCATCCAGATAAAACTTTGGATGTTAGCAAGTGCCACACTTAGATTGAATTGGGAATGATAGCATGCCCCACGCTTAGATGGAACCGTGAACATTAGCCTGACTCGCATTTAGACATGATTATGAATGATAGCAAGTGTCGCACTTAGAGGGAATTGTGAATGATAGCATGTGCCTCATTGAAATGGATCATGAACATTAGTTTACGTCGCATCTAGACAGAAATGTGAATGTTAGCATGTCCCACACTTAGATGGAATTGTGAATGATAACATGTGCCACACTTAGAGGAAATCGAAAACATTAGCCTGAGTCGCATCTAGATAGGATTATGAATGTTAACAAGTGCCACACTTAGACAGAATCGTGAACACTATCCAGCCTCACATCTAGATAGGATTATGAAGGTTAGTAAGCGCATCTCTCAGATGGAATAATGAATGATAGCAAATGCCACACTCAGAATTAGGAAGGCTAGCAAGTACCACATTTAGATAGAACTGTGAACATTAGCCTGCGCCAGACCCAGACAGTACTGTGAATGATAACAAGTGCCACACTTAGACAGAATTGCTAATGTTAGCATGTGCCACACTTAGATAAGATTGTGAACAATAGCCTGTGTCAAAACTAGATAGTATTGTGAATGTCGGCCAATGCCACATCTAGTTAGAATAGCGATCATTAGCCAGTGCAACATCCAGATTGCACTAGGAATAATATCGAGGCCAGATTCAGATAGAATTGTAAATACTAGCTTGCTTCACATATAGACAGGATTTCAAAGGCGGGCCAGTGCCCCATTGGGATACAGTTGTGAATATTTGTGGACGTCATATATAGAAACGATTGTCAATATTAGCCAGTACCGGCTATAGATAGAAATGCAGAGATATTCACGCACCACATCTAGAAAGAATGTAGAAATTTAGCACATCACTTCTAGACAGCAATGCCAATAACCAACCCACTAACAATTTCACCCCTCTGCATACACCTCTTGAACTGTAACCAAATTCAACCACAACCCTATAGCACAACAAATTGTACAAAATTCACTACACTGCAGCAACAAAACAACCCACACATAGACTTACACAACAGCACACAAAGGCTACCGGCCGGAAAGCACCCTAAGCCCAGTGAACTGTGTTACAGCACATCACTGCTCTCTTGCACTTTTCTCGCTCGTTCCCACTAACTCACCCCCCTTTCCCTTTTCAGAGCATCCAGAGCACCAGGGGACCACTTTGTTGGTGATAGTGTGTGGTACAAATATCCTTTAACATTAACATTAACATTGAACTGCCATGCTGAGTTAGCTGTTACGTCGTGTGATCTGCCTTGCTCGTAGTGTGCTTTCTTGCTCCACCTTTTATCCCTGTGGGGAAGGGCCGTCAGGTGTGTGATTCTGGGCAGTTGACTGACCCTTGTATTGGGACATGTCAGGAAAATGGATCTGGTGCTAGTCCGTAGTCTTCCATGTGGTGCAAAAGTAATTGTGTTGGAAAAGGGTAGATTATCTGAGTATCCTACATGGTAAGGTGGGATAACGGTATTATAAAACAGAGGTTGGTTGGTTAACTC
Source organism: Ambystoma mexicanum (assembly GCF_040938575.1). Classification (NCBI taxonomy): domain Eukaryota; kingdom Metazoa; phylum Chordata; class Amphibia; order Caudata; family Ambystomatidae; genus Ambystoma; species Ambystoma mexicanum. Next base: position 661,276,375 of record NC_090939.1, read on the forward strand.
AGAAGAATGAAATGGATGGGGTTTTTGAAGCCAATGGGAATGGCCGGGATTATTATTGTAAAATAAACATGGGGGTTTGCGGGAGTGGTAGTGTTTTATCGGAGCAGGTTGGGAGTGCAGGTAATAATTATGAGAGGTACGGGAAAGAGAATAACTGGGAGTTTTCAGTTAGGACTGGGAAAAACAGGAATTCTGAGAGAAGTGGTTTCTGGAGGTAACTGGATTTGGAATTAAATGGTATTTGTTATATTTGGGCCAGAGAGGTTTGATGGGAGGAAGGGGGTGGATGTATTATAGCCTACAAAGGCCTCAGGTACTCCTCTACCTCGGTACAATACCGCATCTCACCTGGGTAATTTCCCCAAGCACAACCCCGGGCTACCCCATTCAGGTGATCCTCTCTTTTCCATTCAGTCCTAGGATTGGGGTCTGAGAATATCTGCCCTTCCCTGGCCACTTGAATAAGGGTTTCTTGCAGTCTGCTTGGGAGAATACCTTCAGGTTCCTCACAATACCCATCCATTCAAGTAGACAAAGAGGACTGTTCCCTTCGATCGAGGGGGAAAGGTTACAAGTGTTGGCCACAAACTGTCAACTGAATGCACTCTCACAGGCTTAGGTGATCAGAGATGGCAACATTAGGGAACACTTCACACATCCATGTTCATTACCATTGCCTTGAAAAGGTACATTCACTCTGGTAACCGTCCAGGGTCCCATGGATAGGAGGAAACATTCGGCCCAATCCAGATTCATCTTTCACGTGGGAATATCATTTGTTGCAAGGGCCAATGGTCTCTCTGCGACCCTGCAACATTGTAGAGGTGATTCTAGGAGGAGCCACTAGATATGGCTATCCAATAGTAGAACTAACCCTTTTAGCTCTAATATGTAGCCTACCCATACTGACTAATGTAAATGTGTGATAGGTTTCTGGGATGGAACCTGAAATTGTGATGTCATACCGAGATAAAACCGGGTGACACATGCTTAGAAGACTAGAGCTCCGTAGTGATCCCTGTAATTTGGTTTACTAATAAAAGATAGTACTTTTCCCCATGACTGAGTCTTCCGTTCTTGTGGCGGGGAGTCTTTGATGGGCCCAGGTGTTTTCTGCTGATAATTGGGATGACTGCTGGAGAGCCCCGGCCACATCTATACAAAGGTCTATACAGATAAACAGATTCTAGCTAATCTCACTGCCCACAGTCAGGTTACCACATGCGATCTATGAGAAATACTCCCTTTTCCACTCACTTTTATATGTCTCTCAATGCACAGCAAGGGTGGCCAATTTTATGGGATTCTTTGAAGTCCTGAACCAGCACAATTATAAGAGATGGTTGCCATTGAGATGTTGGTACTGGGCTCCAAGGAAAAGGTGAGCAATACTATCAAGAACCCTAAAAATTATAAAGCCCCAGCCACAGACGGGTCCCCCCAAATATTACAAGCGAAATGTACGTACACATTTTATCCTTACATCTAGTTAAACTGCTTAACTATTTTCAGACCACATTCAAGATCCCACACACTGTGCAGCAGGCAAACAGTACCCTAATTTCGAAGCAAGGGAAGGGCCACACACTTTGTGGGAGCTACCTGCCAATTTCACTATTGAATTCCGATTTTAAAATTCTGACAAAAACCTGGTAGATTGGCTGCAGAAAAGTATCAGAAACTAAGTATGGTAAGTCCCCTGTAGACCATATAGAAAGGGTTATACTCATCATACAGTCAAATTGGGCTCAGGCAGGGAATCCCCTACTTATTTCTATCTACGCTGAAAAAGCTTTCGACAGGGTTGAATGGCATTTTCTGTTCTACACCTTGGATTGATATGAACTTCAAAACTCATTCATTCTTTGGGTTAAATTCCTCTATTCCGTACTGTTGGCTAGGGTGGCCACAGGGTAAGAGACATCACAACTGATTGAACTGAACAGTGGCCCTATGCAAGGGTGCCCACTATCCCCCTTATTATACCCATTGTTATTACAGCCAATTGCATGTAAAACTTGCCGAAATCAAGAGATACAGGGGATTTTGCTACGATCTGAAGAAAGCTAATAATAAAGGATATAAATTACAAGGATATTATCAGCTACGTGCAGATGATACCCTTGTTTTTTTACACTGCACCACCTCTGAAATACATACCACCATTTTGAGATACTTTCACTCAGAGCTCAGAAAAATTGACCTTCAAAATGATGGCAGGTTACGGGAACAGATTCATAGTAGCTTGGAAAGATGGAGTAAGCTGCTGTTATCATTCATGGGGAGGGTTTCTCTGATTAAGATGAAGGTTTCAAACAAATTAATTATTTGTTTAGTTGCCCCTTATTCTGTTTGGTCTAACATCTATATACATAAAAGTCACAATGTGCCTGTGGGTTTGTGACGAGATTTGTGGGTTTGTGGAATTGTGGCTTGACGAAGCATTGTTTCTTATACAATTCCACACCGTTTCACCAATCTGCACTAGCTTATGCATAGTTACCTGTTAGGACCCTCTGGATAATACTGGCTACATGACATTTTGACACCCCACCCCATTCCCTGCATTTCAGCACAAGTCAAAATTTGTTGGTGAGTTTGTGGTTTGGCGAAGCGTTGTTCCTTATACAATTCCACACTGTTTCACCAATCTGCACCAAATTCTGCATACTTACCTGTTAGGACCCTCCGGCCATTACTGGCTACATGACATTTGGACACCCCAACCTTTTTCTCTGGATTTCCACAAAAGTAAAAATTAGTTTGTGGGTTTGTGGCCTGCAGGGAAGCCATAAACCATGATCACTGGGAAGGGAAACATAAAACGTAGGGGAAGTGAATGGACCTGAGAGGCGATGGTGAAGGTAGGTAGCATTCCAAGAGTTTCCAAAATATTTGCCGCATCAGGTGAAACTATTTTTCCAGAGGATTTTTGCGAGATGGTGCCTGCCAACAAAGCCTAAACCATGTTTACCGGGAAGGGAAAAAAAAATGTATCTCAACCGGTCCCGACACGAGGAACAAAAACCACATTTCAATGCACTACGATGCACGGTTTCCAAAATATTTGCATCTCAATGCATTGCAACAAACTGCACCAAGCCAGGGTGAGGTGGAACAGCGACCTACAGGATCATTCATTTTAAACAATTGATGAATGTGTTATCATGTCTGTCTACAGAAACCTGTTGGAGAATGGGTACTTCTGCTAGTATTTACTAAAAATCAAGAAATGGATTTCCTGATTCATCTGGGCTGTTGGTTAGCCCAGAATAAGGAGATTGACACTACATCTGGATAAACAGAAAGAGGGACTCAGATTGACCCTCTGTAGGAGATAGCTATGGGTGACAAGACTTGCTCCACTGGCTAGTGTACAGACCATGGGCCTGGAAACTCCTATGTGGGTAAAATTTGAGGCGCAGGTTCTCTACCCTTTCTGGACGACTTGCTGGGTGAACAAAACCACTCTACCATCAGAGAACAGTCTGATACTAGGTAACACAAGGGATATATGGGGCCAGACACAGACCCTACCAGAGCACGCACAGCTCATATACGGAACACTGTTAATGTTAAGAAGATGACAAACCATTCTACTGAAATGTAATCAAATTATAATGGTTTTAGGTGTGTTGCTTGCTGTTTCCAAACAAAACTTTTTGCCCTTTGCGAATTTGAAGCATACGCTCCATCCAAAGAATAGTGACTTATGGCAATACGTACATCTTAGGCATTGCATAGCAAACAGGTTGTCCACTTTGAACTCACCACTTGTAAAAGAGACACGTATAGAACTTTACTTAAGGTGACTTGACCTTACTGTACCATAGTATCTCCTGGGTATATTCATATATTCAATCTAAAGGGGAGGGACCACTGGAAGATCTGCAATAAAAATGGTACCAGACTAAGGAATGGACATAAGGGAATTGGAATAGGATGACTACTTGGCAGAGAGGGGCACAAGAGTAAGAGATGCAAACGCGCTGATGATTGTAAGGAATATTTGTCACAGAGCCTTCTGGTACCATAGAGTAGCACACATTTCAGATCATATGGGGGCTATGCTGGAGATAGTGCTTGTGGGTTGGAACTTTTATGCATATGATATAGTACTCTAAGTCTCCCTTAAAATGGTTCTGGTTTTTCTGGGTTCAGATGGTTTTGGAAGAAACTCCTGACCCAAAAATGGCCAAATGCTGAGCCTCAGTCGCAGCTTTAGATAAAAGGACTAATGCGACATCATAAACAAGCATCAAGGCATGTGTTCACAGAGTGGAATGACTTGATTCAGTTTATTGGGGTCTCTGAGGAACTGATTATATTAGAGATTTGCCATTACCTTTTACAATGTAGACATTTTTAATATGTTTCTTTCTGGGGAAATTTCAAGGACTATCTGACTTCCACAGGGATATTTTGGTGTGTGTATCCGACAACATATGTTCTTGTTAGAAGGTTTTTGAGGAATGGAAGTAGATTGGGAAAGGGAGGGAAGGCGTAATGAGGTTGGGAATATCTTCATTTTTTGCTTGGTTTTAAAGTTGTGGGCATTTTGAACATGTAAATACAAATTCTTTAAAAAATTAGGAAATAAAATGGAAAGCCTATTTATCAATGCCTCTAGTCTAATCAACAAGACAATCTAGAGATCTTCCAATAACATACCCCAGAAGACCCCTAATGACCTTCATATCCAGACCTTCATATCTGAAGCAACCACCTGAAGGCAACACCATCAGAAACCCAACAATCAACAGGATATTGCCAATAGTTAAGAAAAACAAGACAGAACAGTAACAATACAACCAACCTCTTATCCAATAAGTCAAGCTACCGACCATCTATAATACCACAACTGCAAGAAATCACACCAGTTTGCGACAACACAACCTGTAACGGACTAAACCAACATACAAGGTTCCTGGAGGAGGACCCCGACCCTAGTAAGAACCCACTAAGCCTTTTCAGCTCTGAAAACCTTAACTAGGAACCTGGGGAAGCAAACAAAAACAATAACAAACCTAACAGAGACCACCCTCTCGCTGCCAACACCCAGTGTAATATAGTGGGTGCCTGGTGCCTTATGATTAATGCACAATTAAACATTAATCTAATTAATGTGGTCTTCTCTCTGAAGTTTAAATCAATCTGCTTTTCATTACAGAAAGTTGGCTCTCCGATGATTAATCCAATCCAAGAACAAATGTGATAATCGCCCTAATAAGAGAGTTGGAGGGATAGCACTAGTCCATAGAGACTCATTGTCTCAACTCCCTCTATTGCTACTATCCCAGATTGTGAGCACCTCACACTTACCTGCTCAGACTCACACCTCCTTGCTGATCATTCTCCTCAGCTGCACACTACCTTACTGCAGTCCATCTTTTGCTGACAGCCAACCTATACGTGGATTGTCAACACCTGACAATACTCAACAAATTCAGTTTGTGTCTTCAGAATGAAAGAAATTCCATCACAAAATCCTTTACTGCCAACCTCAATGTGCTACATCTCAAATAATTGGTGAATAGTGCTACCCACGTAGTTGGGCACACACTTGAAGGCATCTTCTGTAATGACAGCATTGTCACTGCAGTCCACCTGCCTGAGGAGATCCCTTGTCTATTCCTTTCACAATCTTCCCAGAAGCTCCAGTGTGTGCAGAATCCTCCCTAGGCCATTTGCCCCCATCTAGACCCTGGAAAGAGGCAAATATCACATAATGGGAACTACTAAGGCCCAACAAACCAACAATCACACCTGGTTCATCAACACAGTCTCTTGGTGTACAACTCCACAATCTACATAACTGGAGTAAATTGGCTTTAGATGAGACTGCCCCGGAAAAAAAACCTTTAGATGAGATTGCCTCGAAAGAATCTTGTGAAATGGTAATGCTAATAGAACACTTCATGAAGAAAGACAACTGAAAACTGGAAACAATTTGCAGGGCACACAACTTGCAACCAGACAGATTGGCCTACCAGCAACAGCTACAGGGCAGACATCATCAAAGACAAGAAAATGCACACAATGGATGCATTGAATCAGCACAACAAAGCCAGAAACCTGACAATCTGCAAAATAACACCAGCTCCAACACAGGAACTAGGTGAACATACGGGGACACACTTTTCCAATAAGATACTACTCATCTCAGACTACCTAGATAATAAAGGACCACCACCTCACTACCCAACCAAGGAGACATCAGCTCTGCATTCCATCCTGTTACTGAACCACCCTCCATGCTTTGTCCATGACTGACATTTTCATAATCATCCATTTTTCCAACCCAATTGGCTCTCTGGAAGATCCCTGCCCCAATAGCCTATTTAAAATCATCATGAAGCATCAGGATCTGATGCCCTTTGCTTATCTTTCCAAAATAACTAAAACACCAACAAGGGCATTGCTATGCTAAAGCCAGTCTTTGTCAGACATCTCAAAAAACAAACAATGCACCCTAACCATCCTGCAAACTATCTTCCAATCGCAAACACTCCTTTCATAGGGAAACTTCTGAAAAACAATCATATAGAGCAAACTCTGGGATTTAAATGAATCTAATAATTTACTTCCTGAATTACAGATTGACTTTAGAACGACGAGGGGCACTGAATCCACCTTAGGCTGAATATGGGATGTGCTAATGAACAACACGGATTACAACTCCGAGAGTGCTCTCATCCATCTGGATATCTCAGCAGATTTTGATACTATTAGCCACAAGATTAATTTGAAGAGAATAGAGTGTCATGAAGTTGAACTCTGTCAACTCTTCTGTTCAACATCTACCTGACATCCCTATTGAAACTCCTCAACCCGCCTCACCTGTTACAACTATGCAGATGACACCCAACTAACCTTTGTACTGGTAAATAACACTTCAACCAACTCGCTGGATCTGAAAAGGTCCCTGGCACATGTGGACGCATGTATGACAAAAAATTGACTAAAACTCAACCCTTGCCAAACAGAACTCATGCCTTCCAGTGCAGTACCCATAATACACGTCCTTGGTTCCTTGGCCTGATAAACTAGGACAATTCCTAGTACCATCATCCACGATAAGGAACCTCAAAACTACCATGGAAAGTAGCCTCACGATGGAACCACAATTGACAGCTATTTCTAGAAGCTCTATTTTTCAACTCTGCACATCACGATGCAGACTACCTTACCTTTCCGTCACACACAGGTCCATGGGCATAATATTGCTTATTGTAAACAGAATAAACACTGCAAACAGCCTTTATCTCATTGTCCCGGAATACCTCTTGGGAAAGCTACAAAGAACAAAAAAACATGGTAGCCACGTGGCTCGTCAGGATGAAAAGATTTAAACACATCATCCCAGCACTTAGCATGCAGCACTTGCTAGTGGTCAAAACAAGAATAGGCTTTAAAACCCTCTGCACCTCTCAACATGCCTACCATGGAAAGGGCCCAGCACGTTTCGCAAGCATTTTACAACATTACACACCCACCAGGAAACTTAGGTTCAATTAACACTACCCTCGTCCTTGCTACCGACTTCAAAAAGTAAATGACAAGGTGGATTCTCTTTCTCCATACTGGCCACAAAACTCTGGACCTACCTCCCCAAACATGTTTTGGTGTGGAATCGAACCACCAGACTTTCAGGAAACAAATTAAAACATGGTTACTCAACTAAGCAAATTGGAGATAATTACTTAGTTATAATTTACTTTGTGGGCATTATTTCAAAAGTTTACTATTTTTTGGGTACCCCCCATGCTCCCCTTCCCAACCACCCCCACACCAAACCTCTCCCCACCGCCCTTTGGCCCCTTACCCCACAAATACATGTTAACATTCAAAGTATTTCAAATTAGTACCCGGTGTGCGCTGTACACCGGGAATACTACGTGTGGATTGGCTCTTTTCCGAGCCATACCACACGGTATTCCCATGTATGTTAGTGCGTCCCACGCGTGCCGGGTACTCTGTTCCCGGTGAGGGGACGAGGCAGTCACTTAGCCAATGAGGAGGCTCGAAATGGGGCAATCCCCGCTCCGAGCCTCCCCATGGCTTGAGGCTGCCTTCGTCCCCCGCCGGGGACTCAGGTATGTACTCAGGTAACGGGCCGGGGTACTAATCGCTATAAAACCCTCTGCTGTGGGCCAATACCTCCCATGGTAAGGCCCCCAGGTCTTTGTTAAGGCCCTTGCTATGCTCGGCCCTGTAACTATGGCCCCAGGGGCATTACCTGGGGCAGTATTGGCCCGCCGCCTCGGGTCTTATTGCCACAGTAATACCCACAAAGTGAATTACAATGAAGTAATTTACTTACTCGAAACAATGGGATGCCGGCGATACAATGAACAAACCTAGATTAATCCAAGTGAATCGTCAGTTTCTATATATCACTATACATAAAGCTCATAGGCCCTGGAGAACCTAAAAACCTACATCCATACTAAGAAGAGAAGCTGGCTATACCACTAGCAGAATGTGGGTACCCAGTCATTATTTTGACAGCAATGCTGCCAAAGTATGTTACTCCAACAGAATTCTGCTGAAAAAAACTCACTGAATTATATGGGGGTGGAGTAAGGGTTAAAACAGGTGGGGGGGATGTCCTGGGTAGGGAATTGAGTGTAGGGAAAGGGGATGTTTGGGGGGAACTACACCAAATTAAAAGAAAAGTGAAACCTGTGAGGTTTCTTTGGCAGAATTTAGACGCAGTAAAGTACTTCGGCAGAATTCCTGTCGAAAAAATAACATAGAACCCCCATTTTGTTTTAACAAGGTCTCCTTTCTCAGTTACTTATAACCTCTCATTCTCACTCTAGATCTAAACATCCCCTCCAGAAGCAAAGCAAGTTTGCCATAAGCTCACAAAAAAATCACCTACTACATCCAACACCACTTCCTCAGCGCTTACTATAGTCTCACTGCTAAATCATTCAACATTTTGAACCACTTACACTTTCCACCAGGCAAACCACATAGTATATCTTTTATTTAAAAAAATGTTTTACCAACTTTATTTAAAATTGGCTGCAGGTACAGAATACAAATGATGAAATGCATAGAATATATACATACAGTTTGCGTTAGTCTTACACCATACTATTCCTCCTCTTCCTCCCTGATCTGCAATCTCACCCCCACCCTTGCTTCCTGCGTTATCCCCTCTTCCTTACTGCTGCAGATAGTGTCTTATGAGTCGTGGCATATGCGTTTTGCTCTGGATAGCTTTGATCAAATTTGATTACAGGTGCCCAGACATCCGTGAACCTGTGTGGCCCAAAGTCAAATGCCTGAAGCAAAGCCTGCGTAAAGGCCCAGTCTACCTTATTGAATGCTTTCATGGCGTCTAGCATTAAGAGGGACATTTTTCTATGTTCACTAGTTGCTACCTCAATGAGATTGAGCTCTCGTCTGATATTGTCAGCTGTAGTTCCCCCCTCTAGAAAATCTGTTTTGTCTGCATCGTTGAGTCCCGGCATTATTTCCGTTAGACTATTTACAAACGTTTTTGAATAGCTATTCGCATCAATGTTTTAGAGAGAAATTGGCCTATAAGAGGCACAGTCCTGGGGATCCTTTCCTGGTTTTAATATTAGTATGGTGGCCGATTCTTCTCTTGCTTCCGTCACCCACCCATTAAATAACGTGGTGAGAGGCTGTAGGAGTTGGACCCTGAATATTTTATAAAGTAACGGAGTGTACCCGTGGGGCTTGAGGATCTAGTCTTTAGTGCTTTGATCACTGCGTCTACCTCCTCCATATTGATAGGATGGTCCAACTGCTCGCAACCCGCATCAGAAAGGCGTGGCAGGCCGGCCCCTTCCACGTATTGCCTCTGTGCTGCTGGGGAACGCGCAGTAGTTGTCATGATCTCCCTGGAATCGTTTTCTGCTATCTGTAGCTTGGAGCCCTCCCCATATTGTGCCACCCCGAAGGGGACTTTCAATGCCACCACCACATTTCTGTGATTCATTTTTGCTAATCTCCTCAATAGCTATTTGTTGGCTTTATTACTGTTTGCGTAGTAACCCTGCTTCTTTTTGATTAGTGCCTGGGCTGTCTCCTCTGGCAGGTGTGCCTCGAGTTTATTTTGAGCCAGTCCTAGATTCCTTTGTGATTCGGGGGAACATCTCTTTTGATGTGCTAGCTCTGCTTTTGCTACTGTGCTATCTAGCTCCACTTTTGCCACCTTTCTTCGCTTGTAATATGCTGCAGAGTGAGCTATCAATTCCCTGCGGATCACTGCCTTCTTTGCATCCCAAATTGTTGCCACCTCTAGTTGTTTCTCATTGTTTTGCGGAAGTAATTAGATATTGCCTTCGCAATGGTGTCATAGAGGGCCATGTTTTAGAGGATTGGGTCATACAATTTCAAAAGGGGCTTGGGGAAGGAGTGGGTTATAAAGTCTAATATCCATATCCTGGTGCCTAGAATTACTTTGTCTACGCAAGAGACCAGCTGAGGGGAGGTTAGCAAGAGGTGGATCCTAGAGAAGGTTTGATGCACATGTGAGCAGTGCGTATAGTCCTGCTACGCTGGATGTAGGATCCTGCATATGTCTACGATTCCCAGTGATCTAAAGAGGCGTAGTAGTGCCAGGGCATTTTTAAAATCTTTTTGCAATGGGTTGTGTGTTTTATCAATGTTGGGGCCCGGGACTACGTTGAAATCCCCCCAGTCACCAGGTGACCTTTGTCAAATGGGGCTAATGCTAACACCAGGTTATTCAGGAATTCATCCTGTTTGTCATTTGGGCATATATGGACACCAATGTCCATATAATGTGCACTTAACCCCCACATAGCTGCCCCCTCGGTCTTTCTTAACTTCTAGTTCCGTAAACGGCCCATCCTTTACAATGAGGATGGCTGCCCCACGCACCCTTTTCAAACCACTGGATGCTGTGTATTGCCTTGGGAAGAGCCTGTTTCCGAGTCTAGCAATGTCTGAGGGTGGAGGGGAATGTGTCTCCTGTAGTAGAGCAATTGAACAGCCTTGGTCCACTAATCTCTGCATGAGGGACTTCCACTAGAGGGCGAGTTCAGGCCCTGCAGGTTAATGGTTACACTTGCCAGATGCAAGTAAGTGTCATGCCCCGGCTGTGTCATTGCTTTGTTATCCGGGGATGGGGGAAGGCTATGTGATTATCGCCTCCCATCTATGCATTCATCTGATATCATATGCCCCAGCTGCAGTCACATTTTCCGTAACAATTTTCATAAATCCACAAACAAAACCTAACAACCATATTCAAATCAATAACAACAAAACCAGGAATAACTCCCAGGTGACCTAGGAGCAGCAGGGCTCAATCAGTGTGACTAACTCCATTAGGTGGCCAGTTTGTACATGGATCAGGATTTTTCAGATCTAGTCACCAATTCTCAATCGAGGTGGGGCTGGTCCTCTATTGAGTCCACTTCTTGGACGTCAATTGAGAAAATATGTCTCTGCCGGTCCTTGTTGCGAAGTCTGGTTTGACTTGCGTTTAAGGGGCCCCCAGACTTATGGGTTTTCCCTGCATTGGACTACGCGGTCTGCTGGGGTTTAAGTTTATGTCTAATGGAGGGGTTGTTTGCGGGGTCTCCTTTCTCGTGCTCTCCGGGTGACCTGCACCCAAGAGGTCTTCTGCTTCCTCTTCTGATCTGACAGTCCATGTTTTGCCCGCCATTATGAATTGTAGTGTAGCTCGGAAGATCCAACGATATTAGACCTTTTTATTTTGTAGGTGAACTGTTAGTGGCCTGAGGGCTCTTCTCTTCTGGATCATGATTGCTGCCAGGTCTTGGTAAATTTGGATGAACATATCTCTGAAGGTTATCTCTGCTCTATTATGCGCTGCAGTCATGATGTCTTGCTTTGTTAAGTATACTCTTGTTACGACATCGGGATTGGGATCAGCAGCGGCCTCTCTCAACCCTCACAATCTATGAGTGAGATCCAGCAGCAGGGTTTCCTCGCCATGGGTTGTCAAAGAGCATCGGGAACATGGCACCCACATACGCTGCAAGGTCCTTGTCTTGCACTGTGGTTGGGACCCCTGTGACCCATATGTTTTTCCTCCAAGCTCTTTTTTCGAGATCTGTTACCCAGCCAGCCAGTTGCTCATGTTTGCTCCATCATGCAGTTTCTGAATTCTTGTTTGATGTCCCCCATGAAGGTCTGAAGGTCCACTTTAGTGGCTAGGGTTCCTGGGGTTTTATTCAGGTGTTCAGCGGAGTGGATCATGGTTTCTATCACCTGTTTTCTTCCCTTTATCTTGAGATTGGAGCAAAGTGGCTATGTCCGATCCTTTGGAAGCTTTCTGCAATTTTGCCATTTTGCTATGAAATGTGCCACACAGGGAAGGCGCGGTCAACCGTGCGCTTTAGCTAAGGCCCATAGTCTTTCCTCCACTCCATGGATGCTGATGTTAATTCTCCCCATGCCTCGGGCCCGACCTGGTCTGCTCTTCAGCGCCCACTGCATGTTACTGTGTTGATTCATCCCCCATAGCCCACAGGTCTTCTAGACAGCACTGTTCCCACTTGCTATTCGGTTTGATTCCTGCACCGTGCAGGGGTGTGCCCTACCTGGCTCCTGGTGTTTCTGTGATTGGCTGCACTCAGGGGAAGTTGTCTTTTGGAGAGGGGATGGGGGTACTTGGCACCCCCCGGACTCATTCTGGATCCAACCTCCTCACCTGGATCTGCCGCTCACGTTCCCAATGGTCGATCCAGCTAGGTTTCCTTCTATATGGTTGCTCCGCGCCTTCACACTCTCGGAGCCGCGGGTGCCATATTGCCTTTGTCTGGCTTCTTCTACTCCTCCGTTCACTGCTGTCCCTCTCACTCCCTGGCTCTGCTGCCAGAATGGGGCCATCCGATGGTTCACAGGGTGGAGTGGCGATTAGTGAGTGCTTCTTGACCCCTTAGTTGTCAGTCGAACCACACACACACCCGGGATCCGATTCCTCCTTCAGTTTTGAGACTCATATCCCTTATGATCAGTTCAGGTATGGGTGGCCATACAAAACTGCAATTATCTGTGGATAAGTGCATACCCTCCATTCATTCATAATCTAATTCACGTGTAAAGACGCTGACAAACATCCCTTCCAAAAGGATAGCCCTACTCAAAGGGCATGTATTGTAGACAAATAACGGTGTGTATGTTTGAAGTTCATTTATTACATTTATTAATCAAATTTCATTATAAAACAATCATTTGTAAGAAAAAACCACATGTAACACATTGACATTTTATATTAAAAGCCAAATTTGAAGAGACACATATCACATCTAGAAAAACACATATCATATCAAAGCCAGTGATCACAAATCACCCATCCTTACTCACATCCACTCAAGGGATGCTGTTCCCGTTCCCCGTGTTTCTCCAATAGATCTTCCTCTCTGGTTTTCTATTCCTTGCTGTGTTTGTCCACAGACACTAAACATAGACAGGAGGGGTGGGAGGGGGGAAGGAGGAGGACATAGAAAACAGGAAGAGTTATGTGGACTAGTCCAAAGTCACACTACCCGTTCCGTACTGCGGGACCAGTGTCGACCCCTGTCCCCTGCCGGCCGCCAGTCTGCCGCAGGAGAGCTCCTCCCAGGAGGGCAGCAAACCGATTGCTGACCTCCGGGGAAAGCCCATCCATGCGGCGGTCGCGGCACGCAGTCGGGAGCCAGTGTCTCACGTGGCCCACACACCCGTAGCGTTTGCTCGCAGCACTGAGGGCTCAGAGTTCGCCCAAGTTTGTTGACCTATATCTAATATTGTCCAGAGTCCCACTGCAATCGTCTTACCTTGTATTCTTAATACAGGTTACCCCCGCCGCCACGCGTGCAGAGCTCACCTCCAGGTTCTCCAATTTTTGGTTTCTGAGACTCAGCGTCCATTGCGCCATTTTCATGTGTTCCAAACCGTGCTTCTGATTACAAGGGCGGGATCTAACACAACGTCCAGACAAGTTTCCGCATTGCATGTTCCCATGGAGATAGTTACAGGTTGAGTCGAATTAAAGGGCCAGTACGCCCATACATACGGAGGGCTCATCTGCTGCAACCAACGCCCCAATTGGGTCCGAGAAGAAAAAGAAAAACCACTTAGCACAGCCAAAAATTTCCCAATGGTTCCTGAGGCGTATCAAGGGCCAGTGATATGTTCTTTCACATGGTACCCATTTGGGACACAGCCCAAATATTTTAGGTGTGTATGATTGGCCCGGTCTAATAAATATGTTGGCAGTACAACCCAGCATGGAGTCTCCCAAGGGAACCAGAAATGCAATCTATATTGATGTGTCATATATTTATAGGTTACCCAAAAATTACTGTTGATCCGGTACGATTGTGTAGGGCCTATTAGAACCTACTTTGTCCATTCAAGATGACCAATATACCACCGACCATAGAATGGACCAATTAAGAATGCTACTTTACTGTGTGAAGATATTAAGGATGTCGTCCTATCATGTAATTCTATATGGTACCCAGGAGCCGTGTCCATGCGGCGTGATCTTTTAAAGCCTGGAGGTTTCCTATGTGCAATCAAAACAAGCCCATGTGCATGCCAATATTGGATGGCCCAATTGTAAGTGCCCTTCTTACTATATTAAGAATGCTCACTGGATATCTTCATTGAGGCCAATTTCATGAGTGTGAGTCGATGAATCCATTTTTGTTCCAATTTGGTTACCATGTATTGCATTGAGTATTGGCTACTGTCCAGGGACAATTGATCTTTTATTGTCCATTGTATGTCCTGTTCCGTGTGGTTTTCTGCTATGTAATGTTGTACGGAGGGTTCAGTCCTGCATTTTGTGTGAATGCGTGACCTATGTTCGCTGATGCGGATGGATACCTTCCTTGTTGTCATACCTACATATAGTAGGTTGCAGGGGCACCAGATAACATAAATAATATTACTGGATGCACAATTTGTGAATTGTCGGAGTTGCCAATTAAATGTTCCATGTTAGAATCTAGTGGTTTTTGTAATGAGATGACAAACACTACACTTCCCACATGGGTGATGAGCCAGAATTCGTTCTTTGCTGTTGCTCCAGGCAGCTCGTAAACTGTTCTGTACAAAATTAGCCCCAATAGTTTGCAACCTAGAATGAACCAAATGGTCCCGAAGATTTTTTGACCATTTTAAGGTAAACAGAGGCAGTCCACTGGTACAGCCTGTGCTGGTGACAAGATTCCAATGTTTTTTAATTAGCTTTTTGACCTGTACTGTTTGTGGTGAAAAGGTTGTTACACACACCAACCGATCGGTATCCGTTTTCTTCTCCCTCGGACTCAAAAGATGTTCCCTCGGTGTCCACCTTTGCCGATTTCTTGATCAGTTTGCGTGGGTACCCTCTCTCCAAGAGTCTTGTGCCCAAAAGGTTGGCATGTAATTTGTAATCTGCCAAATTTGTACAATTCCGTCGTAACCTAAGAAATTGGCCATAAGGTAAATGATCCTTTTGGGAATGTGGATGTTGACTGGAGTATTCAAGCAAACTGTTCCGATCAGTCTCCTTTCTGTATAAAGATGTAAATATACAGCCTTGTTTTTGAGCAATGATTAAATCCAAAACTGGTAACTGCACTGGATCCCAGTGTCCTGTAAAAGTCAGATTAGGTTTGCACTTGTTTAGCCAAGAGAGAAAGGCCTTTAGCTGTTCTTCCACATTAGTTATGTTATGTTATTTTGCATTTATTTAGCGCCTTATATACCATTGGTATGGTCTGAAGGCGCTGGTAGGTTGAACGCCCTTGGGAACCGAAGTTCAGGTCAGTAGATAGATTAGAGAGAGTCCAAAGGTGCATGTGTGCACCAGGTATGTGTGCAGCTGGTGTGGAATTCGTGTGGTAGCTGCTTCTTAGCGGTAGGTGTGGTGGTTGAGAGATCAGGAGTATGTGTTTGCTCTGGCAGGATTTATCCAGACCGAGTGTGGCTGCGTTAGGCCTGAGGAGAACGCCTGGCTGGGGGTGTGAAGCCAACAGTGTTTACGTAGAGTGATGGGGAGTGAGCAGGAGATGTTGATATGAGAACAGTTATACCGAATGGTGTCATAGTATCACTGTGTTCTAGTTGAGTGGTGGTGTAAAGAAGAGAGTAAGCGTGGGATGTGGTATGATATATGCTCTTTCAAATGTTTCCTGCATTCCAAAGCATATTATGTGCGTCACGCAATTCTATGTGATCCGGTCCGTTCTATGCATTTTATTCATTTAAGGCGTTCAAGATTGCACTACACACTCCTGTCAGCTCGACACACTCACACACTCTAGTCCAACTTGCGTGCTCTATTCTATCCCTCATTCTCCAGTGAGTCCCACGCATGCACTCATGTATTCCATATGCATGCGCTCCTGTCTTCCCCGCGCGTGCACTCCTGTCTAACCCGCGCATGTACTCCTGTCTGCCTACGCACTCATCCTATACTCATCCGCTCTCTATACTAGTCCAAATGAAGAATATATCGACGATATATCGTTTCCAATGGGAAACATACTCCCCAAATGGGTTGTTATACACAAACTGGTCTTCAAATAGTGCCATATATATGTTGGCCACACTCGGGGCAAAAGCTGCCCCCATGGCAGTACCATGTTTCTGAGTGTAGATGTCATCTAGGAACTGGAAAAAGTTGTTGCGTATAGATTTAGTACAAAGTGGGTTGGTATCTCATGTGGTCTCGCCCGTCCATTCAGCCTCTCTTCAATGCTTGCTAATGCCTCATCCTGGGGGATATTTGTATAGAGAGCGGTGATGTCTAATGTCACCAACAGATTTTGGTTCCCATCCATACTAAGTCCCTCATAGTGGTTGATGGTGGCCATTGTGTCTTCCAAAAAATGATGGTGAATCCTTCGCCAAATCATGAATCGCTTTTTCAATATATTTCCCTGCTGGTTCCAAAACGGAACCGCACAGTCAAATGATCAGTCTCCTGGGTGGGTCGACACTGTCTTTGTGCACTTTTGGCAGTGCATACATAGTCGGCATCCGGCACTCTCTGGGTGTTAGAAAGCATGCCTCTTCCGGTGTCAAGAAACCATCCTCTATACCTTGGGTGCATAGTTCTTATAACATACCCATAAGTATGTCAGTGGGATCCACACGTATCTTTTCATAATGATTGGTGTTGTTAATCAATGCAAATACCATCCGTTCATATCGTTGTCTATCCATCACAACAATTCCTCCCCCTTTATCGGCAGACTTTATCACTATATTTGTATTCCCTGCCAAAGATTTTAAAGCTTGTTTCTCCTCTATTGACAGATTCTGTTTGTGTTGCGGACTACCAGGTTGGTGCATAATTACTGGTAGAGCCTTCAATACCATTCTTTCAAAAGTAACAATTTCTGCCGGTATCTCATTGGTGTTGGGGGTGAAAGAAGACTTGGGTCTGAATCCTGTCAGGGATTCATCGAGTCGATCTGGTTTTTCCATGAAGAACGCTTTAAGCCTAATGGTCCTAAAGAACCTCCTGAGTTTGGTCTCTAAATTGTTAATAGTATCAGCCGATGGTACAAAGCTAAGCTCTTTCTTCAAAACTCCCTCTTCGATGGGGGTTAAATGGTGTGTGGATAGATTGAATACTGATGTTACATTACGCGTTATTGGGGATATCCCCGTTGTCTCGTGTTGAATGTCTGCTGTTGTCCCACTGGTGGGCCGTTGCCTCTGGATGGTCGCCTGCCTCTTGGACCACCCCGGCCTAAAAAATTCTAGCCTCTGTTATTACTATTTTGCCCACGTGCGGGATTGCTCGGATCGCTCCCAGAAGAGCTTGTGTCGGAGAATATTACCACCGCTTGCCATTGTTGGGTCTGCCTTGAAACCTATGGTTCCAATTCGGAGCTTTATAATCCTTCGCTAAATAAGGGTACACCTTTTCTTTAGAGAAATCTGCTATGTCTGTTTTTAGCTTATTAGATTTTTTCAATAAGTTGAATTTTTTAAATTCGCCCCACTCTAAATTAATGGCATTCAGTTGGTTTTTGGCTTCCGCCAATGTGCCACTTTCCAAAAAAGTTTCTTCCTGCACCTCAAGCTCCTGTTTTCTGCTTGGTTGCCAATCGTTCAGACGTATTAATTGTTAACATCAGATCTCGACTACACTTAGTCGAGATATGACTAAAACAGACCTTGTACTCTTCATCCTCCAAAGAAAACTACTGGAAGGATATGCATTTGTAGACCCAAAGGAATGGTACTGGCCTTTAAATACTCTTTATGTAGGTGCCTGTGTAATTCGGTGCGAAATCCCTTTTTCTTTGCTCTTAATAGAGTCTCTGGTGTAACCAAATCGTCTGCTTGTGGTACATCGTCAAAAATGGTTGAGCCACTAATAGCCTATGGGATCTGTGCTTCTTTATAACTCAAGGTTTCCCTTTCAGCCATGGTTCAGATTAATCCAACAATTGGGGAAGAGGGGAAAAGTTTAAGTGTGTATTGCCCCGCAGGGACGGAGAATGCCAGCACTGAGTCAGCTTACGCTATTATTTTTGCACCCCCCAAAGGGGATGTTGTTAAAGAACAAGGACCACAACAGCCAAGGGCTGTACTAAGTGTAATATAACGCACAAAACAAAGTGGTGAAGCCTAATATTAATTTTACAAGGAATAGAGAGGGTCTCGGGCTATCAAAGACCATTCAAAACTGCAATTATCTGTGGATAAGTGCATACCCTCCATTCATTCATAATCTAATTCACGTGTAAAGACGCTGACAAACATCCCTTCCAAAAGGATAGGATAGGTATGGGTGGCGGCAAGACTGTCAGTTCCTTCTATAAGGCGGCCTGGCGCTGATACTATTTCAGCACCGCAAGCGCCACCTTGGTTTAGGCTGATTTCGTTCTCTGCGCTGATCCCGGCCTTATCTCTCTGATCCTGGGTCCGCTACCAATGCAGGCTTGATGCTTCAGTGAGCTTTCTGCTAAGTGGTGAGCCCTTTATCACCCCTCAAGTGTCTCTTGATCCGGGCTGTATTCCCATGTTAATCAGGCACCTAATGGAGGCTTTCAGGAGAGTGTCTGCATCGTTGGTGCTCCAAGCCACGCACCCCCATATAGGCTATCTAAAGAAACGTAGACTCCCACTCTACCTATCGGCACCCCACTCCAAGCCGCTCTATGCATCCTCAGCTACCTCCGCTACTCTAGGACCGACATTACGGCTAACATGCCCAGGGTGGATCATTTACCTTATCAGTACAAACACAGTATAACCGATAGCAGCACAAAGGTAATGGCTACCTCGAACCTGAACTCACCAACACCACAATCTTTCCACCCCTGCCTTCTCCACTATCCCACTAACACCTCCTCTGTCTGTTTTATTGCAGACCTGTGTCCAGTGTGGCAGACATTATTGGCAGAAAGGCGCTATGCAAGATCACTTGTCTTACTTGTGGACTGATTCAGTCAGAGCATTTAATGTAGAAGGTGCAGTGGCAGTGAACATGTATGTTGTCGTGTGGAACAATTCTAGAGCGCAAATAAGATAATGGTTGGGGAACTTTAAATCGCTTCTAATGAAATGACATGTTTTATTATGGAAGCAATTCCTTGGTTCGTGTTTAAAAAATACATGCTATTTGGATGGTGATCCGTTAATATTCTTATCAATTCATTGCCAAAATGCCCTTTAATAACACGCCGTTGTGCCCAAAATAATTATTCCTATGCCCATCATAACAAGTATCTGTGAAATCGGACCTATTTTGAATAGTGAACTTTATCAGTCTGGACTTTAAATTTGTACTGTTTCTAGAGTACCGTTTTGCAAAACATCATTGGGTGAAGAACAGAACGCTCCGAACTTCCCTTCAGAAGCTTCTCAGAAATAAACTACGTGTTACGTTCTTTTTAAGCTCCCGCCCTTATTCTTTGGGCATTTTCCCCAAAACGGCAAGAAAAGACTGCTCCCTCCACCAGCACCGCCTTTAAATACAGTGCGAAAAGATGCACGCGCATGAACAAAGTCAGCCGCGAGGGGCACTATATGTGTCCCGAGAAGTTCAGCCAGCGAGGATTTCCATGAAACAGAGCGGGAAACCTCCGATATAGGCAGATGTTTTCGCATCAAAGCTGGGTTCCTACGAGATTTAACTGGCAACGATTAGTCACTGAAAAACTAAAATTGCGCTTGGCGTGGGGAAACGATGACTCCTTTGCCCTTCCCCCACACCTTCCCTTGTGCCATTTCCGGAAGACACAATAAAAACAAATCACTTCACAGAAAAGCTTCGCGTGCATTCCATCCCGACACACGACGCACATTCACAACGCATTTCTGGTTTTGAATTATTAGAAAGTAGGTTGCACAGTCAGCATGACATTGACCATTAAACTTTTGACTTCCGAGTGTCATGATCACACCGGCATGACTCCTGGGAAGTGTTTCTGCAAGGGACCCGAGTAGCTCACAGGATTTTCCTTTGCATTCTGCGTAGTTTTAATAATCATCTATAGGTTTCATTTTGAATTGCACCCATCTATGTCTGTTGTTCCCGCTTTCTTCCTATCAGTCTAGTCAATAATTCACCTGCCATTTCATGCTTCTACCCGTAGATCAATCTCCCATTTTTTCATTTACACATCTGTTTTCAATCGGTCTGTCCCCTTTCTGTCCTCCTATTCCTGGATCTATCTGCCACTATCACCCGAAGGCCTATTCCGCCAGCCTTATTTTAGGCATAATTGTTCCAACCACAAATTCATAGCGGAGTCAGATATGTTGGAAAATCATAGGAATAAGTCTCAAGTTTCCCATGGCCATTGTGAGAAGGCCGTCCAGCCCTGTATATGCTTGGAATTCTGAGGCTTGTAGTTTTCCTAAATTTCAAATGGGACAGTAGAAGTTACAAGTCACAGAAACTAAAGGGAAAGAAAGGACCGGTATGGCCTTCTCATGCATGGTCACAGGAAACTTGGGAGCTTTGCATTGGCCAGAGGTTTATTGCCTTTGGTTGCAGTGAAACACAGAGCCTCATTGCAAGTTGGCCGGTAAATCCGGTGCTAGTTCCACTGGAGTGCCCATTTTCTGGACCCCTTACTTTGGCAGAGTGTTAAAAGTGAAAGTAATGCCATTAACACCACTTTTTCCACTTACCGCCCATCTTGAATTGAGTCCCACACTCTTGAGGGTTGTCTCTTTGAGGACACAGAGTAAAAGGTTTTTTTCACAGATGGCTAAACACCAGTTGGGCACCAGATATTTCACTGGCTTGTTAGTGGTCTCTGGGGTTCTTCCTTATTATCCTGTTTTATTTGAATATTTTTTTTAATTGTTTAAGGTGCAGAGCTAGCTCAAGAGCAGTGGAGCGCTGTACAGAGTGGGTAGCCAGCGTTTGGGCTGGCATCTTTTAACAGTGGTGCAGCGCTGCGAGTTATGGTCTGTGCATCTATTGGGATTAGTCCTTGGTCAGAGGTTGTTGAAAAAGCGTCGCTTTTAGAATTGTGGGGTTATTCCGAGCTGATACCGGTATTGAGTTCCAAAGGGTGGGTGCGTGACAAGAGAGGGATTGTTTGCGTGTCCTCTCTATACGGATGGGTTGTGATTGGAGGCGGCTGGCCTGTTTGCTGGGCAAGGAGCGTGTTTCTAACAACACACAGGGGGAGGTGTGAGGGAAAAATTATGTTTACCCTGCTCTACAAGCGTCAACCCTCAAATTGAGGTATCAAACCTTTAACTAACACGCCAGAGCTTGAAGGCAGCAATCTATTTCTGACAAGGGTACTAAAGATGCTCTGTCATTGAACACCACTGGTAGTTTAACGAAAATGAAACCTGCAACCAGTCTGATTAGCTATCAAAAATATGAAAGATTTTATTATTTGTTGAACATCAGATAAAGTTAGGTTTTAAGAGACAAAACATACTCAGTTGTTTGTCAAGCAATAGACAGTTATATAGAGAACAGACAGATCACATAAAAAGAGCAAATGGTAGGGGTGGAAATACCCTCTACTAAACAATAATGGTCGAAAATTCAATTATTACAAATTAATATTCAGAGAACAAACGTTACTATTCAATTAATTCAAAGCAACAGTTATTACACTCACAGTCAAACCGATTCATACTCATTCTCATTCATCCCAACATGTTTCATTCCTCATAGTCAATTCACACGGTAAAAACAGGGAAATTCATCAGGGGAACCCTGTCTGTTCCTTGTTAACAGTATACAAATTCAGATAACCTCAGTGATAGTTGTTGTTTTCTGTGGTCAGGAGGCCGATTCAGGTCGCTTAACGGTCCAATGTCGGTTCTTCCAAATTCACTGAGCATATAAATTGCTGAGCAAAAAAAGGATCATAGTAATCCTTGCCTGAAAAATGGAAATGGAACATAGGTATAATTACATTAATTCGTCAATCCAAACTAATCAATCTTTGGAGAAATTTAATAGGTGTAAGAAATACACCACAGGTACTTTAAATTAAGAAAACCCAAGCTAAACAGGACAAAAAACAGCAACTGCTACAACACTCTCTACAATTCGATCAACAAATTAATTTATTATTCAAAGCAATTGCTTAAAATAAAATCATAGACACCCAACTGTAGCAGAGCTAAAATGGTCTGCAGTGTACAATGGGGATAGTTGGAGACAACATATTTCAAATGGTTAGCTAACTAAAATGGTGGCAGTCCTTCAAATGGGCAAACAGCACATAATGGATGAGCGTGAGAGTAAGAGCATGATATATGCAAGGAAATGCAGGCTTTAGGCACGGGAACAGCCAAAAGACCCAAGAAGCAACTCTTGCAATTGCGCCTCCCAAAATGAGTAGTAATTACATCAGGTTGGAGGCACAGCAAGGAACAGACAACGTTAATTGATGCACAACCAAAGTATGTGCTTCTTGGTCCTGTTCAGATAGAAGCAGGAGCAGAACGTAGAATACCGATGCAGCCAGATTCGTCTGTCTTGAAGTTAGGTAGTCATCCCCGCTAGAAACACAGGTTCTGAACTGTCAAAGGGAAAAAATGCGATGGTAAGGCTAATGAAAAGACGACAAACTGGTTTGAATTAACATCAAATTGAGTCGTCCAACGCGAATCACCTGAATATGCCAAGCGTCGTTAATGGCTTAAGCGCAGAGTCGCTCAGACCTAGTGTTAACCGGTGAATCCCCGTTCATTTCCGAAGGGTTTCTTCAATGAAAAAGAGAGTGGACATAGATAAGCACAACGTGACTGAATGGTTGGACCAGTGCGTAAAAAAGGAATGTAACGTTAATCACCTGTGTGTGATGTGGGCTACTCTGCGGTGTCAAAGAAAGTCTCCTTATATTCGAGTCAGACCTAAAACTATTGTGTGTTTTCCATCCTCTTCTTACGCACAGATCGACAATCACAAAGGTGGAAAGGTCTCTTATGTGGCTCGATCGAATTGGAGGTCCACTGTTACCTGAAAGTAGTACAAGCAATGCATAAGAATGTAATTAAGCATGTGCCAGCCTATCAGCGCGGTGTGGCGTCCCAGGGCTGGTTGAGAGGCATTACAGTCTTACCTAGTGCAGTGGTCTTATGGGCGAACTACGCGAGGTAAACATGTCAGTTTTAATTTGAGCTGCAAACGACATTGGTCGTCCTCTCCCCTTCGAAGTAAAAAGGTGTGCAAAGGGAGGAATAATATGTGCTCTCTTTATACCTACGTAGTGAGTCTCCGTTGAGTCACGTGATGTGTAAGGTCTCCAGACGGAGCGGCTTACACAACGCGTCCAGTGTGCGTACAGGTATTAATGGCTAATCCCCCACAGTAACGTGAGATGGGGGTTTAGATTCTATTAAAGACAAGGAGGCGATTATTATGCATTTCAATCTTTACTCTGAAACCACAGTAGCAGAGAAAAAACTTTTACAAACAAAAAAGTTGCAACAAACAGAACTAAATAGAGTTCAATGTCAATTTAAGGGAGCTTCCTAATCCATCATGGCGGACAGGTCATGCCCTGCAGGAGACCAATGAGCAGGGACCCTTCCTTATATAAATCCATTACTCTAAACCCAATTCCTCTTTCTGTAGCTGTCTTGAACCAGACGTCCACTGAACAGATCAGATGATAAACGATGAAGGCAAATCCAGCGAAGCTCTCGTACCACGCACTCCATAACTTGTAACTGCGAGCCACACTCCTGATCAGAACCTCAACTCGTAGCTGTAAGAACAACAAGCAAGAAGGGTGGGTGGATGGGAAGAACAACAAACCAAAGAATGTTCTCTCTTGAAACACCTGTTTACATGCGCGTCGTAACTGTCATATCATATCAAGGGTGGGTAGGTTTCATAATAATCGCCTCCTTGTCTTTAATAGAATCTAAACCCCCATCTCACGTTAGTGTGGGGGATTAGCCATTCTATGACAAGACAGGAGGCTCATGTTATGCAAGTTCAAAGCCCTTGCATCCCATTAGTATAACATGATCAATAAAATGGAGACAATATAATAAAATAATATAATAAAATAATAGGAGAAGAAAACGTTTTCAATGCTTTCATTAGATCAATCAGCTGACCGCAAGAGAATTGCCCAAGACTAGGCTGGCCGAATAACTGTCTTATAAGGCATAGCCAAATCCACTGCAAGAAAAAACTACTGGAAGATGTGCCAATTCCAGCATCCCTTACTGGCCACCAAAACAGACTGGTTAAAAAGAAGGGAAAACATTGAACAAAGTTTTCCTATACTAATAGGTTAGGACAAACCCCATCGGAACAATAAACTCCTCCGTTGTCCAATCAAAACATTGAAAACACTTAAATTCATACCATCTTTGGGAATATAGACCGCAAACCAAACAAGATAAGCACTTAGCTCTCCTGGAGATAAAGAAAAAATACCCCTTATGGGTGAAAGCTTTGTAGGTTCCATCCCATGCGTTAAAGGAAGATATCGCATTAGAAACAGGGCATGTCACATAACTACACTGGGGAACCAAGTGAGAAAGACAAATCTTCATAAAAGGTAAAATGGGAGTAGAAGGTAATTTTATTAATCTGTAATAGGACGACCCATCCTGAGCGGAGCTGAAAAGCAATAGACTTAACACACAATTGCCTTCAGACATATGCGTATACTAAGGAAAGGTATGTCTTCTGGAGGCAGAAACAGAATGGAAGAGAGGGGCCCCACCTGAAAAGCTAAACCTGTCACACTGTCAACACGGAGACCTTCAGACCTCCCGAGCTCTTGAAGAAGGACTCTGCTACCATGACAAAAAGCAGATATTTACAAAAACCTGACGCTTAAGAGACCAAACTTGGCAAGGAGAAAAAAATGTATCTTACATCCAATTGCTACCATTATAGTGATACCTAAACTCCCTTGTAGATATGCCGGTGCTTGAACCTTGTTCCCTCCTCCATGGTTGATAAATCCCCCAGAGGATTAAAAACTAACCGAAGGAGGACCCCTAAATCCCAAAGTCTTAACAAAGACTCTAAACTGCAAATAACTGATCATTAAACAGTTAAACTGAACTTGCTCACCAGAAGAGGACTAACCTCTATCTTAGCCAATTGGAAGAACCTTGAAGCTCACAGCACCTGAGCTGGCACCTTATTGCAAAAGCAAACTCCTGTGAAAAACCCAAAGGTCCACAAGTGACTAGGAGAATCAAGTCATTAACTAAATATATCCCAGCCCTCTGGGAATCGCATTGACAACACCTTCTGATAGTTAATGTAGAGACGCTGGAACGCATTGTGATAGAGGGTCGTAATAACTTGGATGGGAGGTTAGTAGCACTCCCATACCCCTCTATCCCACCAAGGGATATTGAGCCTTCCCAAAGGAGGAGAACCCTCCCCCACTTATCTAAGGAAAACCTTGCAACCCAGAAGAATGCTACCCTGAGGGCCACATTAAAGCCCCGCTTTACACCCTTAAAATAATTACACTTCTAACCAACCCCCTGACCGTGGGAGGGCTCCGCTTAACTTATTGAAATACCAGAAATGAGCGCAAAGGAAAGTAAACTGATGGGAGGGAAATGCTCAGTGCAAGTCTGCACTGGTCACGAGCCAGAACTCTTGTAAAAGGAAAGACGGAAACCATCGGGTGTTACTCCAAGAGGTGTAATATTATGATGCAATCTCCCCCAAGGATGGCGGGAAGGAGAATGAGGGGGAAAGGACTCCAGGATAATTATCAATGCCCCCGTAAATGAAAGGTTGTGAAAGAATACTGGGACCACTGTCCCCTCAAACCCTGAGGTCTGAGTCTCTGTATTCGTGTGAGGCTGACTGGCCACTAAAGGAATCAAGGGAAGGAAAAAATTAAGCACATTGCCCATACCAAAATAGCACTTATATAGTCCTACGAACCCTCTGGCATACGAGTGTTGCTCATCACTACTACCAACGGTGTGTGGTGTGAGGTGTTCACTTATCGATTTCAGCAGGATCTAATACTGATTTAGACCTTTCCAAATTAGGAACCTGCATCAGTAGGGTCAGCACGGATGTGAAAGCCAGCACTCTATTCGCTGCACTGTAGAAAAAAAGAAATATATATATATATATATATATATATATATATATATATATATATATATATATATATATATATATATATATATATAAAACAAAAGAGGTTAAACAACTCTCTTGAGGGTACAGAAGCCTGCTTGTACTCCCAGAGCAGAGGAGAAATTGTAACACTCTGCTAGACGGTTAGCTGACCAACAGGCCAAGTTTCGGGAAGAAAACCATGGGGCAGGCGCCAGAAAGTTATTTGGCAACTCGTCCATCTGATACCAGCAAGTGTTTCCAGCACTCCATCCAAGTAGGACATGGTTGCTCAACTTGCCATGCAACAAAACTGAACAGTTACCCTCAAGCTGACCTTGTCTCCACCAATAGTCCAATAGTATAATAAATGTCAAAATGGGACAAATAGTAAGGGAAAACACATCCCCACAAAAGAGAGCCTCAAGCCCTGCAGACCTCCATAGGGGCAGAAAGTATCATTTTTTCCTCCTTATGTCGAGAGAAAAATTCTGCAGCTTAATCAGCATGAGTACTGGGTGGACCAATTGTCATTGGGGAAAGCAAAACCTAAGGAAAGGACTGAGTTGTCCTGAAACTAGCTAAGGTAAAGAATTTTACTGAAACGAAGGTTAACACCAGAGTGATGGCCAGAGAGGAAGGTACAACCCCCCACATGGGTCTGTCTACCACTACCTCCACGCACTCTTTTCTTTAAAGTACTAAATAAATGATATAAAATAATATATAAAATATCCAAGGAAGAGGGGTTACACCCTCACAGGGGTCCGAACCCCGGCCCTTATAGAAACTGATACCTACTGACCATTCTGAAAACGCAACTGTGTTCCAGGCCTCATTTAAACCTATTGCTTAGCAAAAGAATACACTGAGCCAGTACACCTCAACTGCTCACCCTAGCGGGGTGTGGAACCAGCAGTATACGAGGGGGTCACCTCGCAGAAGAACACAGGCAAGCCTGCCACCGAGCAGATGACAGCACACCTTCAGGGAAGATAATGACAACTGCCACATGCAGCACCTAAATAAAGTTGCCGACTTTAAGGGAGGAATACACTGAGCAAGTGTACCTCCAACTGCTCGCCCGAGCAGGGCGTGATAATCAGCAGTACACAAGGGGTAACCTTGCATTAGAACTCAGGCAGAACCTGAAACCGAGCAGGTTATGGCACACAAATAGTTGAGGTAATCCCCAATGCCATATGCAGCACACAAACAAAATTGCTGACTTTAAGCGAGGAATACACCGAGCAGGTGTACCTCAAACTGTTCACCCTAACTGTGTGTGGCAACCCATAATACACGAGGGTACACCTCACTAGAACCCAGGCAAAACCTGCCACCGAGCAGGTGACGGCACCCTTCCAGGGAAGATAATGACCTCTGCCATATGCATCAGTAAAACAAAGCTGCCAATTTAAGGGAGGAAAACATTGAGCAAGTGCTCCCCAAACTGCTCACCCCAGCAGGGTGTGGCAACCAGCAGTATATGAGGGAGAACCTCGCAGTAGAACACAGGCAACGCCAGAAACCAAGCAAGTTAAGGCCCACCTATAGTGAAGGTAATCCCCTATGCCATATGCAGCGCTAAAAGAAACTGCAGGCTATTGTCAAAGAAAAATTTAAAAGTCCTCATTGTTTAAAATATGGAATTAAAATATATATTTTAATATGTATATAAAAAAAGAAAAATATGTACTAGATATAACAGGAACTGAACCCAGGTCCTCCTGCATGAGAAACATGCAGCTTCATCATCGAACTAACCAGCTTATAGAGTGAAACAGAAGCTTTTGCGTCCTATGAGCTCGTGTGTGACCATAAAGGGCAGGCCAGCCAACAGCCCCTGGAATTCTCAGGCATCTGTTTACAGTGAGGCATCCTAAAATAAACACAAGTCCGTGGCACTGAGCCTGAAGCTTTATCAGCTTTTGTCAGACCAATGCGCACGTAACAATAAAAGGGCAGGCAAGCTCTCTATAATACCCGGAAGTGTCTTCCCAAATTAAACAAACAAGGAGGCCCAAGGACCTCCCCCTCATAAAGTGCACGAAGTGAAATAAAAAGGTCAAAGAAAACAAACAAAACCCCCCCTGCGCGCCGGCCTAAAGCTTTGCAGCTTCTTTCAGGATAACCGCCCCATAAATCACGAGGCTCAACATGAA
This sequence comes from Ambystoma mexicanum, assembly GCF_040938575.1. Classification (NCBI taxonomy): domain Eukaryota; kingdom Metazoa; phylum Chordata; class Amphibia; order Caudata; family Ambystomatidae; genus Ambystoma; species Ambystoma mexicanum. Next base: position 661,305,064 of record NC_090939.1, read on the forward strand.
AGAAACAGAAACCCGTGCGCGTCGTGTCTGGAGCAGAAGTTTCAGCTCGTGCATGGGTTTAAACTTAATACGCTCTTAATAACCAGAGAATTAGCAGCGCGAGTGTAGTGCACATTCAATATTCATTTCCCAAACATTTATGCATTTTAAGGCCTTAATGTACTATTAAGGTCTACCAATGACTAACATGCAAGACACAACTAAAAGGGATGACTTAGCTGTGGTGTCAGCAGCAAAGAAAGAGGAATTGGGTTTAGAGTAATGGACTTATATAAGGAAGGGTCCCTGTTCATTGGTCTCCTGCAGGGCATAACCTGTCCGCCATGATGGATTGGGAAGCTCCCTTACATTGACATTGAACTCTATTTAGTTCTGTTCGTTACAACTTTTTTGTTTGTAAAAGTTTTTTCTTTACTGCTGTGGATTCAGAGTAAAGATTGAAATGCATAAAATGAGCATCCTGTCTTGTCATAGAATTACGTGTCTCGCTTGTTGCCCATAATATGTAAGGTATCCAGAGGGAGTGGCTTACACATAGCGTCCAGTGTGCGTACAAGTGATTGTGTTACTCACTTTTCGCCCCTGATTAACTAGTAATGTAAAGGGACACCTGCCCACATATATACTCCAAGCCGCAATTTCGAGAGGCAGATAAAGTAGTCATCATACAGACTCTCTGATTTGAGAACCTGAGATGTTGGACTAAACAGATAAAACGTGGTGTACAATCAGGCGGGTACTCCTAGAGCACACTGGAGGGCGGATATGTCGTGTTGGTAAGGCTCATAGTGAGTAAGACCACTCCTTGGCATTGAGAGTCACATTGCTACTTATGATTTAGAAACACAGGAAAAAAGTACCTAGTTGCAAGTGAACTCTGCCTTTGAGGCTGCTACTGTCTGCAGCGATAAAGTCTAGTCAAAAGAAACATCCAAAGAATAACGAATTTGGACCAACCAATCAAGCTTCTCGTTCAAGCTATTCACCATGGTCTTGGTCATATAAATGAGTTGTTGCTCCTTTTTGAGTAAAGTTCTTTTGTCACGGTTATTATCCGAGCTCAATTTGAGTTTCCATAATACTGTTCATCGCAGATCGTCCGGTCTGTGCACAAGCTCTATCCAATGGTCTACTAGAGGGGCATTGACAGTCCGATTGTGAAGGCAGCTTCTATTTTCACCTATTCGCATTTTAATCTTTCTTTCGGTTTTGCCAATGTATAATTTTTTACAGGAGACCCAATTGCCGTAGATGACCATCGTTGAGCTACAGTTGGTTAGATCGTTTTGCTTCCAAGGGGTCTCAAAACCTAAATCGACTTCATTCCTTTTGCTAGTTAGTCCACAACAAACACAGTTTCCACATGGGAAATTTCAAGGAGCTTGTGTCACCAGATATGGCTTGACCAAGGTAGTTGGGTTGGAGATGAGAAGCATACGACAAACACCACTACTTCACAATACTCATTAACTATAGCATTGATGTAAGCTACCTAATATTTAAAATAAGTGTTGTGAAGTAGTGGTCTAGTGAAAATTAGGGTTTAATTTGTAGTGTAATGGACTGCATTTGCATTGAGCGTTTGTAATTTAACATTGCCATTCCCAACATTGGAAGACTTCACCTTTTTGTTAGTAGTAACTTTTTCCTCTTTATTTTGTTTTGTAAGTTTGTCTGTGTCTGAGTGCCTACTCATCTATTTTCCTCTCTATTTGTGTATCTATCCATCCACCTGTCCTTCCATCCATCTCTCCCTCCATCAGTGTGTGTCCGTCTGTCCACCTGTCCGTCTTCCCCATTGCATATCTATCTTTCTATATTCTGCTATCTATCTGTCTATTATTCTATTATGAGGAATGGTGGTTCAAGAAGTAATGCTATGTTTCTGTTTGCTTTTTCTTCTTCACTTAGATGTAATTGATGAGTGGTCATTCCAGACATAATCCCCAGTTTCTGTTTTCTCTCCTTCTCTTTGATATGTGATAAGATGGATCCTGTGCAGATGATGAATGCTGATTCCGATGTAATGATACATTTCTAGTTTCACTATCACCTGCTAGGCGTGGATTGACGGATGAGACAGATGATGTTTGGATGATGTGTTGATGAATGAGATGGACAACACGGATGAAATGTATTTTGGTGTCACTTCGGACCTACTGTGCAGGTTCAAATATATGTATACATTTTGAGATTTCCAAAAATGAGTTTTTCTAGTGTGATTGGTCTCATATGTAGTTTTGGCTATTAGGTAGCGCTAAAGCACCATCTATAACTTAAAACTATTGCATTAGAGAAGAGCTTGGGAGAAATGCAATATGAGGAGTGACACAAATCTTGTAGGTGTTTGGTTATTTATCCACCCATTCATTGCCCATGGCCATACTAATCCCTATGGCCATTCCCACCCACTTCCTGCCCATCACCACCCAAAATACATCCTTCTGGATCTCTTTGAGTTGCTTTATGTAGCCTTACCATCAAACGTTGTGCTAGTAGGGACTTACAGTGTTTTCTCAAAGCATTCCTCTGAGAGTTAATGACTTAAATGGAGCTGTAAACCGCCACTGATGTAATAAAAATGTCTTAACCAGGTCTGCGTTCAGCCACTCGCTTTTAAAAAGCAATATGCGTGTCCTTCACTGAAGGCCTGTTAAAAACGAGCATTGGCAAAACCAACAGTTTTGGCTTCTGTATAAGTATTATGCATTTGCCAAGCACTGCTGTTATATGTCCAGGCACGCAAATGCCTTTCCCATGCCTACACAAAACCCAAAACTGTTAGCATTGCCAATGTGTTTTAAAATTATTATGGCATAGGCCAGTTTCTGGTAAAGGCTAATAGGTTTATTTTTACTCTACTGAAAACCCATTGCAAAAACACATACCTTTTAACATTCTGTTTTCTACATGTACAACATGAACACTTCAATACAACTTCACCAAATTTGCCATGAATGTCCACATGTGGCTAGACCAGATGTGGCGGAGAACCTTCATTTTCAAGTTAAAGAGAAAACCGTTTCTCTATATTTTATTTAATACCCTGATTGGAACGTTCTGATGAGGGTCATTCAATCACAAAGGATGATTTGTGGAAAATTCTGAGCACTATTAGCCTGTATTTGCTTTGAATTCCTCCTCACTGACTGGCTGGGCTGATCAGGAGGGCCAGGGTGCCTGCGACCTCACGTCCTATAACCTCCTCCCGGCCTCAACTTCTTTTGCCGGCTCTGTTCACCCACGCATTGGCATTTTCCCTGTGTGTGACTGCCCAACATATGCAGACACATGCCCTGCCCTTCTGGCGCATGGACATGTTAACATGGCTGTGTGAAGCAGTGGCGACACCACAGGATGACTTATCTTTTTCTTTTGTTTTCAACACCGCTTTTGCTCCCATGGGTGCTTAAAGCCTAAGCACCCCTGGGGGAGGGGAATGGAATTCATGGGCATTTGGTGCCTGAAGCCCACCTTAATGCCCTTCCATTGCTCAGACATGAAGTCAGGCTTTTAGGCAACTAATGCCTGGGAATTCAATGCTCCAAGGCCGCTAAGCCTTAAATAGATAAATATGAACATTCAAAAGCCAGGCCAATTAAGCAGCACTTAGCCTCTCTATTGATTTTGGTGCCTCGAGTTTCCATTGCAGCCGTGTGATAAACATGGATTTTCAGGCTCCATCTTATCAAGGATAGACTAAAGGATGACTTGGGCACATGAGTCAACTCAGGATGACTCTCCAGACGTGGGCATGCGGAGTGAGTGTGGATGGGAGAGATATTTTGGACACTATTTTCGTGGAACAAATTACTGCAGACTGTTCTGGTGGATTGTTAAACAATGTATTAGTAAAAAGCAAGAAACAGGACAAAAAACAAACCAGCGACTGTGCAAGACCTTCGATGCAAGTGAGAACCCCCCTTGCCTCCAAGCACTGTTCTCTTATACCCAAAGGAAAAGATGCATTTCAATGGAAAGGGTGTTGGGGCCCAGACAGGGCAAGGAATCATACTGAAACAATGTTGTAAGCAGGGAACAAAGCTCATCTATGCAAGCCTTTGATACCAGGTGCTCTCTTACATGTAGGACAGTGTTATCAGGAAGCACAGCATAACGTGATACATTTTCTGAATATACTTCTCAGAAGGTCACACACAGTCTGAGGCAGGGCAGCACACTAACAGTATGATGACTTCAATCTACTAAAGGCAATTTTCCTGAGAAAGCGGGAGCCTAAAATGCATACATATGCCAAAAGGGAAACACGTCAGAAGAGAGAGATGTGAAGGCGAGCATAGCTACACACTAGGCAGAGTCTTCATTGCAAGGATGTGCACAGTAAAGCCTTAAAGCCGCACCTCATTCAGACAAGAAACAGTTGTTCAAACATGGCAGTTTGAAGTACCTACTAAATAGTATAATGCAGCAGTATGCTAGGGGAGTACATATATTTTTCAATTCCAGATTTTCCCCACAATGCCCTCCTACGAGACCATCACTCCAGTCTCATTACACACATCTCTTGGGGAACCAACATAACATCCTGCCATATCATAAAATATTATTTCTTCTGTAGCATGACAGTACAGCACTTGGGCAGTCTGAGACACTTAAGAGCAGGTGGAGCATGCTCGATGATAGAGACACTTACAAACTATCGACAGACAAGACAGATTTAGGATTATGACTAGCGCGATGAGTAAGATCTGACCAAATCATGCACCCAGACTTCCCAATAGACCCTCAATCCAAGACCCAAATGACCAGGAAGGCTCCGGACTGGTGTGGAGGTGGCTTTCAGTGTGACGAATGTAGGTGATATGTCAATAATATTACATGAGTAACTAGTTATGAAAGTACAGCACTCACTCTTCAGGTTTGCGCATCCGCCTTGTGAGGCTAGGATGATGTCTAAAGCTATACGGTTCTGAAGCACCATGGTTCGGATGGCTATTTGTTCTTGGGATAATAGATCCAAGGAGGACACAGTGGCATTTACAATATCCTCTACTAACAGTGACAATTGGGTGAAACAGTCACTATTTATCTTGATCCAAGGGCTGGCATGAGATATCCTATCCCAGCAACAAAGTTTTCACAGGAGCTTCTCCTGAGGCAGGGCTGAGCGGGAAAGGTGGGAGTATGATGCACTGAGGGAAGAACATACCCCATGTAACAACTCTCTCTCTCTAATTAATGGGCAGCCAGGGATACAATTTGTCCGCACAAATAAAATAAGTTCTGGAATACGTAGCGCACCCGGACTGGGAAAATAAAAAATTAGGGTTGAAGGCAAATGCACCCATTTTTATAGATACACCAGAATTGGTGGACAACTAATAAAGACATTAGCCGGTTCCCATAAACAGACTACGTGGGTTGGTGTAGCATACAATGCCTTTTGCCGGGGAGGAAAGGGAGAGTGCTTCTGTCTTGCTGTGTACTTGGTTTGGGTCCATAAACACATCCCCCCATTGGAAGGGAATCGCCGCAATAGGGAACTTGGAGGATAAGTCATGAGGCTGATGGGCACAGACCCAGCTGTTAGTGATATTAAAAATAGAGGCCTACTGCCAGGAGAGGTGCAGTTAAGTGTTTTCACTGTGAACGCAGGGATGTGCAGAGGTACCATCGTTTTCATGACCGGTAGTGCGAAGTCAGCAGAAACAGTGAAATTATTATATATCACTATTCTGACAATAAAGATGATAACAGAAATATAGCCAGACATAGTGTACACTAGGGCCAATCCTCGAGTATCCAGGTTCAGGACTCAGCTCAGGGCACCAGTGCAAAGGTTCATGGTTAGGAGACAAAGTTTTGTTCAGTTCATCAAAGCAGGTGGTCTGCTGGACACACATGATAAAAGTTCGCCAGGCTAGAGCTTTCAGTTAAAAGTTTTATAGGCTCAGTGAAGTTGCTGTAAAGCAAATATCACAGTTAAAAGGTTCCAACAGAAATCAGTTACTGAGCGAAGAATTCCTTAGTCCATAGTTCATAATCAAGAGTTCCAGCTAAGAATTAAAATTACAGATATCCGAAGTACTAGAGGCACGTGCATATGAGGGTCATTAAAATGAAGAGAATAATCAGCAGGTGATACCAACAGGACCCATAACTTTCAGGTATCAGTAAATTAACAATGGTGGCTTCTACTCTTTTCCAGTGCACAGCCACTGCAGGGGGATTCATTGTTGTTGAAGGAACAAACTAAGGAGTGAGTGACCTGGCCAGTAGCCACTTTGTTCAAAGTTATTGGTTGTCAAGAGCTCTTCCACAGGATCGCAAATCGTACCCTCTGGGGCTGCATTTTGTGTTCAAGGGAGTCAGACACCAAAGGTGGTATGCCAGGAGTGGGGTCTGAATCATGGTTGATTCCTCTGGGCTTCGATCACCAGACGAAGGAACCTTAGAAATAGTTCCTGCAGAGACCTCACTGTGTGGAAGAGGTTCAGAAGCTGTGGGATCTGGTTCAGTATGTGAGCATAGTGACTGAGAGAGGGCAGCACCCTCGTCCTCTGGTGCTGGCCATTCCGTTTCAGCAGTGTTGGAAGGGTCTGACATCGACAAACAACCAGTGGCATCACTGGTGGAGCAGTCGGTGGTCGTGGTGGGACTGGAGCTAAGCCAAGGAAGATCGGTAAAAGCAGAGATGTGTCGTCGGCCTGGTTAGCGATCTTGCAAGAATGTGCTGTATCGATCCAGGCCTGGATCCCAGCACATGTAACTGCAGTGATCGTAGTTAGGAGAACCTGGAATAGGCCGCGCCACCTCGTCCGGAGTGCAGATTTCCACTGATGGACATTCACCAAGATCCAATCTCCTGGCTGTAGATGGTGACAGGTAGCTGGTTCAGGCAGGGCTCCACTAACCTGAGTGTGAAGCGATGGAACAGTTATAATAACATGCGATCGTACTGGAGTAATATATAATACTCTAAAGGCAAACATTGTATGTGGGGGACTGCTGGGGGTGCAGTTTCCATTCTCATGAGACAAACCTGTGACGATTTCGTGGGCAGACAGTTTGTGTTTACGCTGGGAATTATTTCATATGTCAAGCAAGGCTTGGGGCCATTTCAACCCTGTCTCTTTACACACTTTAGACCAGCTTAACCTAAGATCCCCATTGCGTCATTCTGCATGTGAGCTAGACTTAGGGTGATAATCGCAATGGAACTGTTGAACTATTCCTAGAGCTTTGCACGGTTCATAGTGATAACATCGAAAACAAAAAAGTCGAAAGTCATAATTTTGAGAAAAAAAACGTCGAAAAATAAAAAGTCGAATTTCTTTTTTAATACGTTTTTTATTCGAAATGGGGCGGTTTCCCCCCAACCCCCTTTTTTAATTTTTTTTTGTTTTTACCTTTTTTTATATACTAGAGCCAAAAAATAAACATAAATAAAAAAATTAATAATTCGACTTTTTTTTTCAACGTTTTGTTTTCGACATTTTGACTGACCACCGCTTTGCACACTTCTTTAATGACCTGACAAGTAAAAGAGGTCCTGTGGTCACTGTCTATACTGAGGGGCACTCCAAATCGGGGATGTACTCTGCCAACAACCTTTTAGCCACTGTAACAGCACCTGCCTTTCTACATGGCTATGCCTCTACGCACCCATAAAATACAGCCACTATCATTAAGCAATAGGTGAAATTCATGTAGGTAAGGAGCTGCATGAAGTCTGTCTGCACGTGCAGGAAGCTATCCTCTGGTACTGGACATGCAGATAGCCTTGTGGGTACCAACATTGTGTGTCAAAAATGTAACACAATTCTCACAATAACCTTGAGCCATAAAGGCAAAACCAAAGGCCCTTCAATCTCGATTTAATAGGGTAATCATATCATTTGTACCTGAATGGTCGTAAAAAGTCGTAAGCTTCACAGACCAGGTAGAGAAGGAGTACCTTGGATGCCATCAGGTGACGTCTGGAAAACACCACAGATAATCTAATCCCAATTTACAGTACTGTTGGGTCTAGGTCACTCTTTTGGCTTCATGGGCCTGGTCTTGGAGGATTGCCAGATTGGAAAGGGAGGTAATCGGTGACCGTGGGACTGCAACACACAAGAAATTAATTAGGAGCCTTGGGCCCATTTAAGGCTGCTGAACGAGCTTCACCACCTGCTAGTGTATTTCCTTGGGCTGTGAATGACTATGAGGGATTGCGTCCTTAACATTTAACAATAGCTAGAGCTGCAGGAAGTAACAACAAATTCAATAAGGCTGATACTTATGTTCCATTCAATATTGGGGAGCAGGTGGATGTTTAATACCCACACTGCTTCCAAAGGACTCTGAAGTTGTGGACCACCCTGTGGACGGACCTGGAGTCGGTGTACATTGTAGCCGATCTACCCTGGGCCAACGCACAGGCACAGGTGAGAACTATGAATTCAGCGACCTGTGCTGATTTTGCCATAGGTAATCGATATGCTTCTAGGACGGCATGGGGGGTACAGAATCACCAGAGGCCAATTTTCCAGTTTTGGGTCATGGATGAAAGAGCCATCCACAAAGAGGATCAAGTCGTGGTTCAACAAGGGCACATCTGACAAATAGCATGTGGGGAGATATGCTTCTCTACAACAACCTGAGCGTCTTACTGTTCCCTGTTTTGTGGGTTTGGCAGCAAAAGTTTCGGTTTAGGACTGAACATTGGTAACATTAATGGCAGAAATAAGCGCCTTTTCATATTGGGTGAGACATAAATTAGACACATGCTGTGTAACGACCAAATAGCATGGGGTACAGCAATCGGGACAGGATGACTGTGACCTAGTGAGTCAGATGTTTCTATCAACAGTGTGGCAGCTGGGAGGGCTCACAGACAAGCTGAAAGTCCTGTGGCTACTGGTTCTAAAGCCACGCTGTGGTAGGATATGGGCGGTGCTTGCCACCGTGTAACAGAGTTAACACATCTTAAGGAAACCCTTTGCGCTCATCGCAAGAAACCGCACAAAGAGTTTACTATAAAACGGCAAACCTAAAGCCAGAGCTGTTGTGAGTGCTTGCTTAATGGTGCGAAAGGTTTCTCCTGATTCCTGAGGTCGTGGCAGAGGCTCAGGGGTCGAACCATGCATAAGGTAGGTTCTGAAAGGGCTTAACTATGGCTACATATCCCAGGACTCACTATCTGCAGTAACTGACAATCCTGCAGAACCCTCTTCTCTGCTTTGAAGTCTGGGGTTTGGGAACTTTCTGGATCGCCGCAATATTATCTTGGGAAAATGTCTTTCCCCAGCTGATATTTCATGGTCCAAGCATTGCATGGGGAAGACACAACTGTAACTTGTCTTTACATGCCTTGTGACCCTTTTTAGCAATAATTTTCAACAGAATGAGAGTCTTCCTCACATGCTTCTACGGAGGGGGCGGCTAGGAGCAGATCGTCTATGTACTCCACCAGCGTTAATCCTCTAGAGAACCGAACGGAGTCAAGATCTTTCTTTAAAATTTGAGTAACAGGGTAGGGCCTTCTACGTATCCCATTGGAAGATAAGTGAACATAAATTGTGTGAATGTATGGGTAAATGTGACCCGATTCTGGCGGTCTGGATGTATAGCTATGAAGAAAATGTTGACCACAGATCTACAACAGAGAAGCAATTGGCTGAGTAGGGAATCCATGACAGGATAGTGGCCGGGCTAGGTACACCGGGATAATCCATGAACACAGCTGCATTAACTGTAGACAGGTCCTCAATCAAACGATATACCTCTTTGCCTGGCTTCTTTTTGGAAACAATTGGAGCATTGCAGGGGATGCAGGTTGGTACAATAATTCCTTGTTCGAGACTGGAGTGTCCAACACTTGAGGACACGTATCTTGTTTCCAGGGAAGGGATTCTTTTACAGAAATAATGCCTTCTTCAGCATGCCGGGAAACATGATACTGAGGTACACATGGCAGGTGCTTTACATGATTTAGAGTAATTTTGACTAGCTCAGCATTGACCATGTAACCTGCATAATTTGGATGGGTTGACCATGATTGCACTGGTACTTGCTCCAACAGTTCCTTTAATGAGCAGGGTGTGTCAGCACATTCTCTGGGGTTCAAATAGGTAATTACCTGTAATAGTGCCAGCACCTTCTGCCCTCTGTGAGCAGGGATGTCAAGGTATACACCATCAGGTGGACAATAAATAGAGCAACTTGGTTTACGCAATAAATCTAATCCAAATAAATTCACAGAAGAACAGGGACTCAGCAAGAATGCATGTTGGTAAGACATTGGACCTTTCATGACCATAAGCAGTGTAAACATCGCACCAGGCATTGGTGTAGCCCCTATACCAAAACAAAAGAGGTGATGGCTGGAAGGTTTAGAATTAATCTTAACCTCTGGGATTGCTCTGTGCAACCTTCCAGATCATCGTTCTTCACCTGACAAGCCATTACATAAGGGGAAAGACGAGAGTGGGATGGTATGCCCAGACATGGGTCCAGTGCCTGCTGGGCTTAGAGATCCAAGCTACCCCTCACTGAAGAGGCCCAACAAGGCCAGAACATGTTTCGGGATGCTTGTGGTCTTGTGCAGAAGGGATGTGACCAAGCAGTTTGGGCTGGACTGCCCCTTTTTGGGGGTGGGACCAAGCCTGATTTGCATATGTCTTTCCCCTTTTGTAATGGCTTGGCATTCAAAGAACTATGGCCTGGAGGGTTGCCCAGAACAATGCCAGAGGTTAGGATTGATTCCAAACCTTCTAGCCATCACCTCTTTCGTTTTGCGTAAGTCACCCCAAGTGGGACGGGTATGCCCAGAGGTGGGTTCTGTGCCTGCTGGGCCTAGAGACCCAAGCTTCTCCTCAATGATGAGGCCAAACATGGCGGGAAACATGTTTGGGGATGCTTGTGGTCTCGCGTAGAAGGGATGTGACCAAGCAGTTTAGGCTGGACTGACCCTTTTGGGGCATGCAACCAAGCCTGATTTGCATATGTCTTTCTCCTTTTGTAATGGTGAAGACCGATGGTCTAGAGGGTTTCACAGAGCAATGCCAGAGGGTAGGATTAATTCCAAACCTTCCAGCCATCACCTCTTTTGTTTGGTGTACAACCTATACCTACAGCATTAACAATTTAATCAGAATGCATCGTTCATAAAAACTCAGAAACCTTTAGTGTGGAGTCTGATGCTCCAGTATCAACCAAACATGAAATCTTTTGACCAGCATTAACACAATAAATATACAGCCCAGTAGGATCAATCAGTATGAGTGGTGCAACAAGTTCTTAGACCCCTTTGCAGTCCTAGCCATCGGTCTGAAGTGGTGGCAGTGGAGACTGGGATCTAGTAATTCAGTTTGGCGCAGTTGGCTGTCTGTCTCGACTGTCATACTGAGGCTGTGGACACTCGGCTTTCCAGTGTCCAAACTCTTTGTAGTAATTGCACTGATCTCCGTATATGTTTGTGGAATACCTCCCAGCAGTTTGCCCTGGTTCATATGATTGGGGGGCTCCTCTCCCCTTTCCCCATCCTCACTGTCACCCTCCTGGAATGGGGCTGAACTCTTCCCTTCCCTGAGAAGGTTGTAAACTCTGTGTAACGCTCACCTGGTATCCACGGGGATGCCACCAGTCTGACTGGACCCTTCACTCCCCCTCGAACCTCCTCCTTTGGTAAAGCTTCAGAGAGTTGGGTCTGCAAGACAGGACTACTGGGTTCAAACGTAATTGTTTCTCGCTGCTTAACCCCCGCCTCCCTTGAAAACCAGACCTTCCCTCTGACCTGTTCTCACCTTGCTTTTCTGCACATTGCGCTCTCCGTCCTACTTTTCAATGCAGGGGCGCGTAGATGGAGCGGGCGTTTTGTGACCGAGTTACTTCACTGGTGCGAGCCCTGTTCGAGTCCAGTCCTGCTGTGACTCCAACATGTTAAGGTAGGTTGCTTCTTCGCAGTTTTGATATTTCAGTCTCTCTTCTTTCTTTCTTCCTCCTTATTCTCTTGTTAATGTCTCTGTTTTCTTTCCTCTAGGTGTGGAAATTGATTTTTTGGCATTTCCATGCAGATCGGCATGGAGCATGAATTGGTGAGTGAATGCGCATTGCGCTTCGTTATTCGGAAAGTAAAGCGCGGTGCGCGGTGTTAATTTGCCTTTCTTGCGCTAACCTGTGTCTCTTTTCTTGCTTGCAGGTCGCTGTGATGTTCCAGGATGTATGCCGACCGCAAGGCGTTCGAATCAGGTAAGTGTCTTGTGATTCTTTAATAAGAATGATTAGATGCTCACTAATGCTGTTCTTTCTCTCTCCTTCCAGGTTGCGGTGCTCTGGAGAAGGGTGCGGCCCCTTGATGCTGGTGTTCCGGAGAAGGATGCAGCGCCTCGATGTTGGTGTTCTCTGGAAAGGGTAAGAGATGGACCGAAGTCAGGATGCTACTCACAGGTAAGTGCTGAATGATGTTTTTTCTTGTTCTTTCAGGGTACGCGATTCCAGGATTCAACAGGTAAGGATTTCAGGATGCAGAGCTGGACACAGTGAGCGTCACGCTGCTAACCGCAGAGTAACGTGAAGCGTGTTCCTCTGTTTGGGCGTGGCTTATATAGCCTCAGGTATTCCAAGGCCCGTCCACAACAAAACACTAGACCGCATGGCTCAGTTCTTAGAACTGAGCTATGTGGAAGCCTCCATGTTGGACCCAGCCCATTATGAAGTCCATGCCCCCATATTACCTTTACATTAAACATGTGCCTGGCGCCAAAGGCGCCAGTACTGACTCCAGGAGAGTCTTTGGCAAGGTGGCAAGGCCTTTGAGGCCAAAATAGGAGACGCTAACTTGGCTCCAAGGGTAGAGGTCATGACACTCTGTATCTGCAACACCATAAGTTTGGATTAGTAGTTTCTTTCTGTTTTTTGACCTTTTCATGAAAGTGGTATGCAGCTAATAAAACCTCTACCAAAAACTTTCCTTCCTATCCTATTAGCACTGCCTTAATTCCCTACAATACCTTAGGTTGCAAACCCACAACAGAGTCACCATGGCTTGAGGGGCTATAAGGGCTGTATCAACAATCCTAGAGTGTTGTTCAAAACATCATTTCAAAAGCTTGAGATACTATGCAGGATTTTCACCCTTAGCTTCCTTGCATGTATTAATATGAGACCAATCAGTCTTTCGAGGGCAAATGTCAGTGATAGTTTGTACCAGCCTATCAGTAAAGGTTTTCAGGTTCCTGGCAGTGGCAGGTTCTTTAACTGGGCAGCTGGCATGCACTTTCAGTAGGGTAAATGTATCTGTGGCAGCACTGCTCGCAACAATTGATCCAAATCAACACATATACATATAACCTGAAGCTCCTCTTGGAACTGAACAGGATCTTCTCGTATCTTTGGAAATCTCTGAATGATATTAAACAAATCAGTAGCTCTACATGGGGCATGTACATTAACTAAAGTATCTCCTCCTCCAGGAAGCTATTTGAGCAGGAATGCACCAGTACTAGTATTGGCTGTCAAATTCAGGAACCGTTCAAATGTGGCTGAGACATGCAAACAAAGTTCAGAAATCTGTGCTCATATTTCAGGGGTAAACAGACCGACCATGGAGTTTATTGGTGAGGACTGATGATAGGTTTGGCAGTTGGGTGAAGTCTGGGCTAGCTGGTTGATGGTCAGGTACAAAAGTCAAATTGGCGGGGTTGTAAGCATCCAGAGTATCTTCAGGACTTTCCTTTAGCAGGGTCACCCCTTGGATTACAGTATCTAAACGGTTGTACCCAGCTTTGTGGGCCTTTACCTGCAGGGTTGGAGTACTCAGTTTTCCGGGATTTAACTTGCTCCTGGAGCTTTTCTTGATGTCTTAATGTCTTACATAGGTTAGTTAAGTCGAATGTGCCTTCCCGGGGGAAGTTTGCAGGTGACTTACTCGGTGTATATTCGTGTCATTTATCCAGGTACTTACATGCTTTCGGCGGGTAGTGAGTATGTCAATCTGGAAAAATGAATACCCTTCGCTTGAATGATAGATGTAACTTGATGGCCGTGGGCCAACCGTCTTATGCACTGAATTATAGAAATATAAACTGCTATGCTTGACCAACGAGCGGCCATTTTAAACGTAGCAAGAATCGCCATTTTGCTTGTTAACCATTGCTCATTGCTTTCTGTCTGAAAACTGCTTTGCAGCTTGCAATTCTTGTGGATTCTGCTTACTCTGCTCAACTGTTAACATTGTTGTCTGAATATGAAAGGACAAGGTCGCGGGACTGAAGAGTTTGTTGAAACTCCTCATGAGTAGCCCAGAGAGGAATGCCCACGCTCCCTCTCTCTAGCCTTGGGAGAGAGCTGCAGGGCATTTAATCACTTCACAGCTGCCAGCCAGTCTCGTACGATGGTAGAATGTGTTAGAATAAAACAGCTAAAGGCTTGAATTATGCTCTTCTTACGGCCCCCCTTCGCAAAACCCTTTAGAACGTGTCGGCTCCCAGGACACGAATAGTACCTCATAGATAGCAAAGCTTGGAATGTGGCTCTTCCCCCGTGTGCAGCTTGCTTCCAAGAACAGAACCACCGTGTTCTGTTCAACAACTAAAAGATGCCTCCGCACTTTCTAAATTGCACATTGTTACTAGAATAGACATCGAAAATGTTATAATTGTCATACTCGTCATACTCGTCGGATATGTCCATCGTCATCCCGAGTTCAAAGGAACTTAATAAAGAGGGGTGTTAAACATGACTTTGCTGATTGTATGATATGCATTTTGTATATATGTAACTGATGTACGTAATTCGCCCTCTTGCGTCCCTCGAGGTCTAGGAAACTCACGTCGCGGGACGTGAGATCAGAATTGGCCAATTGATACTATTTCTTGCTTGCAATAAACCCTAGGATTGGGAATTTGAACCTCGTGTCTGGCGCATCTTTTCGTGTATGGTTATTGCCTTGTTTCCATAGCACGGGGGACCCCTAGGGGCCCCTTTCAAGTAAACATGAAGTGTGCTGGACTTCCTTTAGGAGGAAGTGCCACTTGTCTAGACAGAACTGACCCCATTCACACAGAGGCAAGACAAGCTATCACTTATTATGGATCCAGGTCTGTTCATAACTTTGTCTGCCTCAGGATGCTATTGTGTCCGGTGGCTGGTGGAGTTGGTACGGCTCATAGCTGACCGGTCTGTCACATCTATCAGGAGGCTTAGGAATCACCACCTGACTGCCATTCCTCCCACACATAGGAATTTCAGTGACAGCCGCAGGTGTTGTTCACATTTAGATGACTTCTAGTGGATAGCCTATATCCCTCATTACGCTACCCACAATGCAGAGAGGTATTTCAGTTTGTTTCAGAGATTTGGGTAGATGAGAACCAAAAGAAGACACATAATCAGTGAAACAAAACCTATTACAGCTCCCGTACTAGGATAAAGGATAGTGTGAAATATAAAGCAGGTTTGCAACTGAGTTGCACATTTAGGGTTTGAAGTGTCAAGACACAGGTTGGGACAGGACAATCATGGGGCTCTAATCCAAAATATTTTCTTCTCACTTATACAGAACATCCATACTAATCCCTCATCTACTCTGACCGGTGCAGCGGTCTCAAGTCAGTAGGGACACTGCTTTTACTTTTTATTCTAAATTGTGGTGGCAAAACACTTTTACTTTTTCTTATTCTTATTCTGATAAACAGTTCTGTAGGCAGGGTACGTTCCCTTCTGTATCCTTGGATTATCCCAATAATTTTTAGATTTCAGAATTCTTTAACCAGAGACAAACATTTACCCCAACCCATTTAAAACAATACTATACAAGACATGACAATAAAGTGATGCAATTTCTTGTGTTCCCCAACCCACAATTTTCAGTCGACTCTTCTTAACCATCTTCCCTGTTCACCTTTCCCGAGTGCCCGGGCAATCTGGCCAGCTCTCCCCTCTGACAAAATCATGTGTTTTGGGCACGCAGGGATCACCGGGATGTACACTCTGCGACCCTTACACTTGGCCGCAGGGCAGGAGGAACCCAACTTTGCAGGCACCAAACATGTAGTGGAAAATAATTACCACTGACTAGTCCAGTGGATAGGTGAACAATTAATTATTTAAAAGTATGCTACAGGACAAAAACAATCCAACGATATTATGAGACTTCGATGCAAGCGCGAACCCCCCTTCAAGCACCATTCTTTTATACCCAAAGGAACACATGCATTTCAATGGAAGGGGAGGTCTAGACAGGAAAAGGCCTCATACTGAAACAATGTTGCAAGCAGGGAACACAGCTCCTCTATACAAGTCTTTGATACCAGCTGCTTTCTTACATGTAGGACATTGTTACCAGGAAGGACAGCATAACGTGATACATTTAGGGGTCCTGAATTTACTCAGAGTTTCACACACAGTCTTAGGCAGGCTAGCAGGCTTATAGTATGATGACTTCCACCTACTAAAGCCGCTTTTCCTAAGAATGCAGCAGCCTAAAACGCGCTTACATATGCCAAAAGAGAAACACGTCAAAATGAGAGATGTGAAGGCAAGCATAGCTACACACTAGATGAAGAGTGTCCATTGCAAGGACATGCACAGTAAAGCCTAAAGCCTCACCTCGCACAGGAATGTCACAGTTGTTTAAACATGGTAGTTTGCAGTGCCTACTCAATATTAGAATACTGCCGTATGTTAGGGGAGTACATCAAATGTTATTTTCCAGATTTTCCCTCACACTTTGCTAGTGTTTAATTTCACCATGGTGAACTGAGCACTAGTCAACTTGATGGGATGCGGGCCCTGGTGGGAAGGGAGTATAGGGGGCGGGTGTCCTCTCTCATATGATGATGGAGCAGCAGTAATTTGGGAACCATTAAGGGCATACATCTGTTCCTGTTTGGTGCTGTGTGCATTTTTTGATAAATAAACAAATCTAAGCACAGAGACCCAAGTGCCTGAGTTTTCTTTTGTCCTATGTCAGAAAGTTGAGTAGATCAACACCCGACACAAAGTTCAATTACATAAAGGTTTATTAAGGATGATTAAACCATGACCCAAAACAAGAGGAATACCTCACAACTACTTCCATGAGCCCCCCTGTCTTTCCTAATCTACAAGGAACTGGCCAATCCTGCCACAGTATCTACCTCTCCTGACCCCTCCCAGGCCCTATGCATGGCACTGGCCTCTCACTTAATCTCCAAAACTAAGGACATCCTGTCCTCACTCTCCTCCTCTCCCCTCCCACCCCATATCCCCTGCTCCTCTGGCCCTTCTACAGCCACCTCTCCTCCCTCCTTCTCTGCCTTTCCCCGGTATCAGGTAATATTATCCCCATATATATGGTCGCCATAAATATGGGTGACCATATATATGGGGGCAGGGGCAACATTTTTTTTAAAAAAAAAAACAGCCATTTTTCAGCAATATTTTTGCATGGCGAGATTTTTGTGGCGACATTATTACATGGAACCCTTTCCCCTATTCTCTGCAGACAAGGTTTCTAGACAAGTCCGATCTATGAAAGTCTCATCCAAACAAGTTCACCCTTGTTCCTCCAAAACCATCAAGGACCACATGGACTCTCTGGCTCCTGCCCTGGCTGACTTCTGCAACCACTCCCTCGCGACTGGAGTCTTCCCATCCCCCCTGAAGCACTGCCTTGTGCACCCTCTTCTTAAGAAACCCTCTGTCGACCCCTCCTGCCCTGCTAACTATCGTCTAATTTCCATCACTCCCTTCCTGGGCAAACTCCTAGAAAAGCTGGCCATCTCCCAGCTTAATCTCCACACTGAATCTGTTGGTTGTCTTCATGACCATCAGTCTGGCTTCAGAGCTGCCAGAAGCACGGAAACTGCTCTCCTGAACATCCGTGAAGACCTGCTCGCTTACCTTGATTCTAACACCCCCTGTGTCCTCATCTTGCTTGATCGCTCTTCCGCCTTTGACACGGCCAACCATGCCATCCTGCTCAAAGGTCTCAGTGATAACCTGGGTATCACAGGGCAGGATCTGGCATAGCTGACTTCTTTCCTGTCTGACCGACCCTCCCAGGTCCAACTGGGGTCTTACCTCTCCACTATCTTTTTCTTGACCTGTGGTGTCCCCCGGGGGTCTAACCTCTTTCCCTGGCTGTTCAACCAATACCTGGCACTTCTTGCCCACCGCATTGCCGCTCTTTGCCCCAACTTTCAGTGCTATGCGGATGACACTCAGCTCATTTTCAGGCTTCATCGGCCACCTCTTCTCCATCTCCCATCACTGACTGTCTGTCTGCTATCCAGGAGTGGTGTGCTGCCAATGACCTGTGCCTTAATGCCAGTAAGACTGAGATTCTCCTCATCGACACACCCACTCCCTCCTTTCCTGTCTCTCTCTAGCTGGCCTCTCTTGGCCTTCTTCCTACTCCCACCTGCGAGGCTAAAAAACCTTGGGGTCATCTTCGACTCCACACTCTCCTTCTCTCCTCACATCTCTGACGTCTCTAAGAAGTCACACTACCAGCTGCACCTCCTCAGAGGTATTCTTCCTTTCCTCACCTTCCCCCAGAAGCTCACTGTCTCTAGAGCACTGGTTCTCTCTAGGCTGGACTATTGCAACAGCCTCTTTCTAAATCTGCCTGCCTCCACTCTCCGCCCTCTGCAACTCATCCAGAACAGGACTGCAAGACTTTGTCCTTGGCCTGAAGCCCAGGGATCGTATCTCTCCAGGACTGAATTCTCTGCACTGGCTCCCAGTGACTGCAAGGATTAAGTTAAAAAACCTCTGCATTGTCCACAAGGCCTTCTGTGGCCTGGGACCTCAATACCTTCAACTCTCTCTTCCTAAATATCTTCCTTCTCGAGCTCTACGCTCATCCGCCTCCAACTCCCTCAGGGTCAGTCGCTTCTCCAAGCAACGAGTTGGTGGCAGATCTCTTTCCTCAGCTGGAACCTCCCCCTGGAACAGCCTCCCTGCCTCCTTGAAACTCAAGGAAAACCACCTCTGGTTCCGGAAGCACCTCAAAACCTTTCTCTTTGCCTCTGCTTTCTCTCCTCCACTCCCCTGCTGACCTCCTGGCTGAAATTGCACTGGTTACCTGGCCACCCTCTGACCTCTGGCCCAGGTCCCTTCCCTGCCAGTCATACGCCCCTGCACTGCCTGCCTGGCAACCCCCGCACTTGGGATTGTTCCTGTATCCCTACAGTCCCACCACCAGCGCTTGCCGCCTGACTTCTGCTCTTACTTTGCACTTGCCACCTGCTGGCCATTATTTATGTTGTGATTACGTATTCCCTTGTACTGCACTGTCCCCTCCCAATCCCCATCTGCACTTTCCCTTTCCCCCATCCCATGCACTTACGTGATCTGAATGATACCTGGCCTAGTAGGATTATTGTTTGTCCTCCATTTGTTCCCCCTCCCTTGCCTCGTCGCGCCTTGAAACACTTGTGTATATCATTTTTCAAATTATATGCATATCCACTTGTGACTTCCCATTAGATATTTTGATTCTTTTGAGTGCCAAATAATTTTTTTCACACTGGAATACTTTTTTAAATGTATGGTGTGTTTATTCCATATACATCCATTATTCTCTATTCCATGTACAGGTTTTTACTCTCTACACGTGTTTCACCTTTGTTCATGTCACAAAGGATCTTCAGGAGAGATAGATTCTTTAAAAAAAACAAGTGACAGATGTTTTTATATTTTGTAACAATTTTTTCAAAATCATGAAGAAACTAGTTCCATGTAAATGACACTCACCAATTTTGTTAACTTTGGGTTTGTTTTGCCACAATTCAATCATTCAACTTTGTTTTATGTACTTTCTGTGGGTTAGCTTTACATTTCCTTTGGATGTTTATACCCTATTTGAACAAGAAAGCACAAATATATTTATTTTAAAGTTTTGGTTAGATTGAGTTAAATTTTGTTAAGTTACATTCCAGTTTGCAATCATGTTTCTAAATCTAAGGGGGAATCAGGGTTTCCTTGGCTTACCTTTTACTCAGAGGTGATCCGCTTGTCACTCTCACGCTCCTTTTCTGGCGCTCTTTTTTAGCTAGCATTTCGCGCATTTAAATGCCGTTTCTAGCGTGTGACGTCATCACGTTTGCGTTTTTCGTACGCGGTGACGTCATCACGTACTAACGTGCAGCGCGGTGGCCATTTTGGATGCCAGAATCGCTAAGAGACAAGTAATAACACAATTTAATTTATCGTGTGTTTTTAAAGTGGCATGTTTTGGGAAGTCGCAAGTGGATATGCATATAATTTGAAAAATGATTTAACCCTACCTATGGCAATCTAGGTATTGATGCAATACCACAGCTGACAAACCCTCAAAACATAAAAAACCTAAAAAGTAAGAATTCGCCGGGAACAATGTCCAGTAAAGGTTGCCGAGAGTGTGTTTAAAACACTTGTGTATAGGAGCGTTATAAATGCCATATCATATCATTTCATGTCCAAGAAAATTGCAGTCAGCTTAGGTTTAATTCTGCTCTGTGCACTTCACGTCAAAGGACTTGAGGAATTTACTTTTACTGCATACAAATATGCGCAATTTGTGCATTGTAAGATCTTCCTTTTGAGTGTTATTTCTACAAGTGTATTTCTGCTTCTTCTGACATATGTAATAGCATAGACTAGCAAAAAGGGGATTAGAGTGAAAGGCTACCCTTGTCATTAGCACCAGGGGAGGTCACCTATGTGGTAGCAGTGGGACTAGATTAAGAATTTGATACTAGCTATTGGAGATCACCAAGAACAAACAATGTTACTAAAAATGGTTTTTGTCATAGAAAAAATAAAGTTTAATTTAACATAACAAAAACAAAAGATACATATTTACACAGATGGACATGTGCCTTGGGTGGCACGTGGGTTATGCATAATAGAAAACATTGTAGTATGCATTTTATGTGGGTTAGTAGGTACAAAAAAAGGAGTGACTGATACTTCATGTATTGCTAAATCAAGTAGCAATACGCTAACATTGTCCACACACTCAGAGTTGTTGGTGTTTCTGGTTCGGTGAGTAGTGGAATAGCAGCGGCTGTGTGGATGGAACAGCACTGCTGTGGACACCGAACTGTCTTCAGGACATAGGTAGTGGTAAAGACGATGTTGCATGGGGGTGGGTGTGCACCTAAATTACTTTGGTGGCGCCATGGCGAGATAAGAATATTGGGGTGCCAGCTGAGTTTAGTTCTGGTGGCTGTTGTTGTTCAGTCTGCAACGTCAGACTCAGGTGTCTGGAGGCCGATGGATGGCGTTGGGGTATGGGTTCCAGTAGTGGTGGTTGCTCAGGGGCGGATGGAACCTTTCTGGGGGAGCTGTATACGTGCAGTGATCTCGTCACGTTGTTTGGCCTTTTTTCTCATTGCATAGACTAAAAAATAAACAATTAACATTAAAAAAAGATAGCGTCATGTGTTGAGCGCCTGCTGCAGAAATGTCTGCATGCTGCATGTTTAAAGGTTTGAATTCATTTGGGGAACATCCATTGGCAATACTAACACATACCATTACAGGGCTTGGAAGTGGAAGAAGAGATCAGCACCCAGAGATGAGGAACATACATGCACCAAAAGAGTTTCTAATTGTTTTCCTGTTATTGTTAAATGACTTGTGTACATGTATGTATGCCATAACGAACATTGTATTACATATCATATTACCTCCATCCATCCACAATATCACAAAATGTGTATAATGCGTCTTTTAATCAGATCTTAAAAGACCATTATTCGTATATTCTATTCAAACTGTGGCACATACATCTTTAGTCAAATACTAACAACAGCAATACAACTTCATAAAAAATGTCAAGAAAGCATCGCCCATTACCTTGCCACAAATGAAGTTAATGTGACCAGAAGTCCCATTACACTATTTTAAGCATGAAGATAATAAATAATCCTCTGTTGAGGCTAATATGCATCTTTTAGATTGACAGCCAAAGGCAGCCAATAAACTTTGTTGTAAGCATTGTTGTATTTCACAATTCATGCATCTCCGTGCATGCTAATCCTACGGCTAATGGCGTACCATGAACTGTCCATACCACATGTGACGAGAACAGCAATGCAAGCATAAGGGACCAGATGGAAGGGTACCACCCTGCCAAAAATGCAGTAGGGTAATTTCATGTACAGCATTCTCCCCATAGACTGCGACCTACAACAGGGGCACTCCTGTAAAGCACCAGAGCGTTAAAAGACCCTTGTACACCATGTGCTGCGCTAATGACCCTTACCTGCCAAAGGGCATTGTAGTGTGCATGTACTGCAACCCAGTAGTGTACAGAGGGAGGCTACTTTAAAATGCTTGGGAAGGAAGAGTCCGTCCTGGAGCATGACAATGAGCGGCGGCTATTTAAGTGAGGGCCACCCAACATTACCCTCTCTGTGCATGTCCCCTACGATATCCCTGTAGGTGGTGGCCCTTCTGTACTGGCCCTTGCCTTTCGTTCCTTTGGTGGCTTGTGTTACAAGACCAAAAGAAATAGTAAGGAACTGGAAAATTAAAAAAGGCAAGTAAAGAAAGCTCCTTTCAGAGTGCAACAATGTAAGTGGTAATGAAGGGAGGCATGGCACCGCGCATCGTATACCCTCCACAGATTGTGTGCTAAATAGAAGGAACCGTGGTACTGTGGAAAATAACTGCAGTCGAAACATGTAGAAATGGGTGGCTGTTGAAAGAGATGGTTTTACGTGTTGCAGTGCGTTTTCAACAGTGCAAGTGCGCAACACCTAGCACAAACATTATTCTTATACTTCCAAAAAGGACAGCAAGGCAATAGCTGTAGGCTGTGAAAAAACAGAAAGGCAGTAATATTAAGAGGAACGCCATTTGTGGGGAAAACTCTTCGTGCTGTGAAACGTCAGATTCCCATTTGTAAAATATGACATTGGCACAAGTCATAAAAAGGCACAAATACACTTCTTTGCAATGTACCGTGCTTTCTCCATTTCCGGACCAAATGAAAAATAATGCGCCAACATGGGTGTTTTTGTGATGGGATAAAAAATGATGCAGGAGATCGGTAACAGTGACCTACACCCTCAGTAGCTGATTGGATAATCCCCACAGTGCCATTTCCATTGGCCAGCATGGTAAGAAGAGCAGAATGTGGCATGTGCCCTTCCCAAAGTATTGTGAGGGCCACGCCCCAGTAAAGCACAAACACTCCTTCTTCCCTTTCCACTATCCTCTTGCCACCAGGCCCTTATTGGGTATTGTTAAGTAGTCACACACGCATCCACCAATGCCATCCAAGACGTCAGCATCTAACACTGTCAGTTCTCCACAAGACGTCATATGTACCGTTACAAAATCAGCCTGCAAGTGTGCTGTTATTGGGAAGCACGTCCAGTGGAAAGTTCAGTGAAACATTGCACAATGTGTGCATGCACATTCATCCACATGAGCACCCATCACCACAAAAGAAAGGTATGAACATTTTTTGGCAGTATGTTTACAACTCTGTTATAAGTGCCTCTGCACATGATATCTGCCTCTAAGCGTCCATTACATGTTTGAAAAGTAGTTTTACAAAGGTAGCGGGCGCCCCTCTCTCGCAAGAACAGACATGATAACCTGTTCAGTGGTTATTAACCACTTGAGAGTTCGCAGCCACTGCTTTTACTCACTGTGCCTTTCACAGATGGGAAATATCCATTTGCATATCAGTCTTTGTCCTCCCCAGGGGCAGTCCAGCACCGAAATACAATGGCAACTCCAATCTGAACGAGAGTACCACCAGCAACCCCATACACGTGTTTCACCCTTGTTGGGGATCATCAGTGAGGTGAAGCTGATGCCTCTCTAAGCACAGTGAGAGGGAGACCACGTCTGGTTGCCCCCAGGAGACCTAGGGTTACCAATCCCAGGTTCCTTAACAAATAGTTTTACAAAGGTAGCGGGCGCCCCTCTCTCGCAAGAACAGACATGATAACCTGTTCAGTGGTTATTAACCACTTGAGAGTTCGCAGCCACTGCTTTTACTCACTGTGCCTTTCACAGATGGGAAATATCCATTTGCATATCAGTCTTTGTCCTGCCCAGGGGCAGTCCAGCACCGAAATACAATGGCAACTCCAATCTGAACGAGAGTACCACCAGCAACCCCATACACGTGTTTCACCCTTGTTGGGGATCATCAGTGAGGTGAAGCTGATGCCTCTCTAAGCACAGTGAGAGGGAGACCACGTCTGGTTGCCCCCAGGAGACCTAGGGTTACCAATCCCAGGTTCCTTAACAAATAGTTTTACAAAGGTAGCGGGCGCCCCTCTCTCGCAAGAACAGACATGATAACCTGTTCAGTGGTTATTAACCACTTGAGAGTTCGCAGCCACTGCTTTTACTCACTGTGCCTTTCACAGATGGGAAATATCCATTTGCATATCAGTCTTTGTCCTGCCCAGGGGCAGTCCAGCACCGAAATACAATGGCAACTCCAATCTGAACGAGAGTACCACCAGCAACCCCATACACGTGTTTCACCCTTGTTGGGGATCATCAGTGAGGTGAAGCTGATGCCTCTCTAAGCACAGTGAGAGGGAGACCACGTCTGGTTGCCCCCAGGAGACCTAGGGTTTGAAAAGTATACTGGTTTTACTCCCATTTCCTACCATGCAGTGGTAATTTAATGGTATTTGCTTGCAACGTTTTCAATTACCCATATCATACAGTGTATTAGCGAAACAGGAACATTCTTCTTTCCTTCCGACAATGCTACGAAATGTGTTCCCCATTAACCCACCTCCTACATAAATCGAAAAAAGCTGGCATCAAAGCCACCACTGAATGTATCTTACCAAACTAAAAAAGGTTCCCAAAAGGTCAGTGTATGCACGGCTGTGGTTCTTTGTGCGCTGCACTATTGCCACAGCCTCTTTCAGCCAGCTTCCACTCTGCGCCCTCAGCAACTCATCCATAGGAGGACTGCACAACTTGTCCTTGGCCTGAAAGCCAGGGATCGTATGTCTGCTGGACTAAAATGTCTGCAATAGCTCCCAGTGGCTGCAAAGAATACAATTAAAGCCCTGTGCATTATGCAGAAGGTCGTCTGGTCCCTGGGATCTCAATACCTTGCACTCTCACTTCCTAAATATCTGCTTGCTCCAGCTCTTCCCTCATCCGCCTCCTACTCCCTCAGAGTCAGTTACCTCTGCATGCAACCAGTTGGTGGTAGATGTCATTCTTCGGGGTATTGTGGGGAGGGGTGTAAAACAGGGTACGGGATTGTGTCTTTAGTACTGTCTCTAAAAACACTTCTTTTTTGGGGGGTTTTTGTTGTGTTATTGTTATGTACGTGCGTGTATACATTGTTTTTGTGTTCTCTCTATTGCTGACTGTCTGTTTGCTTCTCCTCCTGACATTTCTCTCGACTGAAGATGAACGTTTCTCTTACATTTCTACAGGATTCTCTGCAACGCTTCGTGCAGAGTGGTAAACAAAATACCATTGCCAATGGAGGTCAAGAAAATACTATTTCCTTGGAACCACTGGAAATCTTGCTGGTTATTAATGCTTTCATAGTCGGTGCAGAACATCCCAGCACTGCACATAAAGTCACACATGCTTCTGTTTATCCAACATCTCCCGACCTCTGGCTGTGGACAAATTACACCAGCATGGTCCCATGCTCCTCTTGGTGTTATCGATGAGAAAATCACCTTGGCAGTGGGAAACATCTGCATCACTACTGTCATCAATTTCTTTAGGGGTGCGAGCAAACGTGAGCACGACATGTACCCCAAATGTAGTGCTCCAAAATGCACGACCACCACATCAACAGTACCGACAGAGGCTACACATGTGCAAAGGAAATCCATGCACCCGAAACCCCACTTATACAATGTGCCCCAAAAAGCCTGCACTCCTTCCATCTGAAAGTCAGTATCAAAGCTTCTTTCCACGGCATACCTGTGCAGATCGCGCACAAAGGTATCACCCACTATCAGCCCTCAGCGTCTGTCCATCTCTGCCAACCTCACTGCATTTAAGTTTGGGTAAATATGTCACTGCCCCTTCCTGTGAACCACACCCTCGACACCTCATTGGAGAATCCCCACAGTTCCATTTGCCTAGATTCCATGCTCAGAAGGGCAGGATGTGGCATGTGTGCTTTCCCAGCTACAACGCGGGCCACGCCCCAGTAAAGCAGATACAATACATCTTCCCTTAGCACTGCCATTTTTCCAACACTCCCTCATTGGCTGCTGTGAAATTTTCAAACACGCATGCACCAATCACATACTGAACCTCTGCATTGCACACTATCATTTCTGTACACCACTCCATATTTACCATTAAACACTCTCAGTGCACAGTCCCTTTGCTTCCAAAGCCCCTCCACCAGAAGATTCTGCTAAAGGATGCACTATTTCAGCATTCACAAACATCCTGAGGCGCACCCAGCACACCTTTGTCCATGCACACAACAGTCCACCCTTGCTCACACCCAGCACAACACTATGTATCCGTTTATGCGACCATGTGGGCTGCTAACATTCAGCACAAACGTAACATACGTAGGTAGCAGCACTTCACCCAACTCCCCCAAACCATAAATCATCCATTCACGAAAACAGGTTGCAATTAGCAGAATCCACAGCCATTCACAAAGTATTGTGTCACTGCCAACCTAACGACAACATTTTCACAACATTGGGCCTACTTCAACAAATCTGCACACAGCATAGTAACCAAGCACATATAAGCTACTCTTCAACCATACCCTCTTCCATACTGACAGTGTGCAAACACTGCACCCATGCCCACACTGCATGACTTTTCACTGCACCATCTCCAACCACACATCAAAACATTTACCACACTTCAACCATACCCTCTTCCATACTGACACTATGCAACAGTGCACCCTGTGCCCACACTGCATTACTTTTCACTGCACCATCTCCAACCACACACCAAAAATGTTACCATGTTGTAACAGTGACCTCACCTGTGAAACCAAACATACACGCCTGGCAGCTCACTTCTGCTGCTCTGTGGCGTCTGAAATGTGCTCCACAACCATTCCTTACAGGTCACCACCCTCTAACTGATGCAAAGTCAAAAATGCATTACTGCTGTGGGTGTCCTCAAGACCTAGGCTCTTGAGTGCATGGCCCACGGCCTGCAGCCTGCGGCCATGCACCCAATATTCTAGGCCTTGAACACACCCACTGCAACGTAATGCCACCATGCATGTCACCATGTCAACAACTACGACAATCCACATACACACCACTGCTACTAGCACTCCTACCCAACCTACGCACAGCCATGGAGCTATGCAGCGACAAATTGCAACAGTTACCATAATGTAGAAAGTAAACCCTCTCTCCAGGACCCCTGTGAACTTTCATTCACATACTATGGGCGTACCCACTTACATTCACAAAGTATTGTGTCACTGCCAACCTACCCACATTCTGTTCGCAACACTGGCCCTTAATTGCATGGGTGTGCTCATTGTTCGCACATGGTACATTTGCCAGTGCATGGCAGGAGCTTATGGAGTGCACAGTTCTGCATTGTATCCACTGAGTGCTGTGGTGAGAAAGTGTGTGTGTACCAGTGCAAAGGGTTCAACTACGTAGTGTATGTGCTTGGGTAGTGTGCATTGCACAGATTACTAACTATTGTACTGCACTTTGAAGTATTTTATCATTGGAGTTGCTGGAGTGCTGGGAGGAAAGAATCTATGGCTACCTGCAGTTCGTGGTGCTGGGTGCCGCTCTGGGTGAAAGTGGACACTGAAAGCGTGCATCGGTTTGGAGAGCTGTTAGTTGGAGGTGCTTTCACATGACAGAAGACGTGTACTGTGAGTGTGTAAAGGTACGTCTGCAGTGCAGTGCAGAAATGATAGTGTTTGATGCAGAGGTCTTGGATGTGAATGCTACATGCGTGTGTGACTATTGCACACTACCTAATGCAAGAGTATTGCATATACAATAGTGGAAATGGAATAAGGAGTGTCTGTGCTTTACTGGGGTCTGGCCCTCGCTGTAGCTGGGAAAGTGCACATGGTACAATCTGCCCTTTTGAGCATGGTGCCTCTTCAAATGGAACTGTGGGGATTATTCAATCAGTTGTCGAGGGTGTGGGTCACAGGAAGGCGCAGTGACATATTTCCCCAAACCTCGATGCAGTGAGGTTGACAGATGGACAGACGCAGTGTGCTCATCGTGGGTGATACCTTTGTGCAAGACCTGCACAGGTATGCTGTGGAAAGAGGCTTTGATGCTAACTTTATTTGGAAGGAGTGGAGGCATTTTGGGGCACAGTGTATGAGTGGGGTTCAGTGCAATGTTTCTCCTTTTTACATGTGTGGCCTCTGTCGGCATTGTGGATATTGTGGTTGTGCATTATGGAGTGCTACATTTGGGGTATATGTCATGCTCACGTTTGCTCCGTCACCTCAAGAAGCTAATGACAGCAGTGATGCAGATTTTTCCCACTGCCAAGGTGATTTTCTCCTCCATACCACCAAGAGGTGCATGGGACCATGCCGGTATAATTTGTTTCGTAATAGGTGTTTCATACACAGAAGCATGTGTGACTTTATGTGCAGTGCTGGGATGTTCTGCACCGACTATGACAGCATTAACAAGCAAGATTTGCAGTGGTTCCAAGGAAATGGTATTTTTTTTACCTCCATTGGAAATTCTGTTTTGTCTGCCACTCTGCACGCAGCGTTGCAGACAATCCTGTAGAACTGTAAGAGAAGCGTTGACGTTCAGTCCATACAAATGTGAGGAGGAGAAGCAAACAGAATGTAATCGAAAGAGATTTAAAAAAAAGAAATTGTATGCAAGCACGTACATAACAAAAACAGGACAAAAAACAAATAAAGTAAAAACCTTTTGTTTTCTGAGACAGTACTGCAGACCCAAACCCCTACCCTGTTTCACATTTACCCCCCTTTCAATCTTCCCCACCTCCCCTCCCCTAGCATGAAAACTCAGCAGATTACGCTGTACTTTCATGCTTCCACGTGCCACATCCAGTCATTTTCTGGATGGGAGCCATGGAAAGGAAATTGTGGAGCGAAAGACGAGGTTGGTGGATCTGTTGTGTACGCAAACACTGTGCCAGAAGGTCTCTTTGCACAAAGAAATGCAAAAGGGTATGGTGGAAGTGTGTAAGGTAAGGGGCAGGCATCCTGGGTGTATGCATGAACTGTATGTATTTATTTGCAGTTAGCAACATGCAAGCTGTGCTGCGTGTTCACAATATTTTTTGAAAAGTGTGCAGTAAGAGGGGTACTGTGGAAAACAAAAAACAACTTTGCAGTGTACACAGTAAGTGGCAGGCATCCTACTGTGGTGCATGCATTGTGTGTATGATATCATATGATGTGCTATTGTATGCTATGGCCTTCATAATGCTCCTACACACATGTCTACCAAAGTGCAATGAGGCAAGGGAGGGGAAACAGAGGGGAGACAGAGATAACAACCCTACTAGACCAGGTGTGATTTACATCGCCCAAGTGCATGGGTGGAGGGAGGGGAAGGTACACTACATGGGAAGAAGAACAAATGACAATAAGTAAAAATAAGGGCCTATTGTGCCAAATGCACGGATAAGTGCCCACAACAGGTGGTGGATGCACTGTTAGGCACACAGAACACAGTCCTGAAGTGTGGGGTTTGCTAGAAAGCCAGTGCAGGGGTTTGTCTGTCGGGGGGATGTGACATGGGCCTGACATCACAGAGTCACTAGGTAGTGCAGAATCAGTTTACGTCAGGCAGTTAGCCGGGAAGAGGAGCAGAAACAGCAGACGCTAAGAGAAAGGCTTTGAGGTGCTTCCGGAACAGGCGATGGTTCCCCTCAAGTGTCGGGGAGCCAGGTAGGCTATTGCAGAGGGAGGCCACAAGCGAAAAAGCTTGCGGCCTCATCAGTCATGTCATGAATGACATTTGGGATGTCATCTTTGATGTCATGGGTGTTAGTCCTTGCAATGCACAGTGGTAGCGCGAGTTATGGTCGCTTAGCTGACCATAACCTGTGGATTTCTGGGGGTTTTCGGATTTACCTATAACCATAACGTCCCTGTAACAACGTTTATCCATTCTTAAACATAATGGGCCTCATTACACGGATGGCGGTAAGGATTTACCGGTACCGGTAAAATACCGGTACCGGTAAATCCTTACCGCCTTACTACGAGGTCCCTTTGCGGGTTGAGGGATTTAACGCCTGCTTTTTGCAGGCGTTAAAATCCAACCCGCAAAGGGACCTCAGAGCTAATTACGGCACCGCAAAATTGCGGTGCCGTAATTAGCGCCTTCCCCATTCCCATAGAGCCCTATGGGGCAGAAATGGGAATGGGGAAGGGCAATGGTGGAAGGGGGATTTACCGCCCCTCCAACCTTGGAATGGGGCGGTAAATCCCCTTTCCACCAAGGCGGTGCCGGTATTTTACCGGCATGAGCCATGGCGCTAACAGCGCCATGGCTCACCGCCTACCGTGTAATGAGGCCCAATGTCCCTTTAACAACGTTTTTTGTCCGTAAAAAAAAAAAATATATATATATATATATATATATATATATGTATATATATATTACATGGCCACGGTAGTGGCCATGTAGTTATGGTTAAGTTGCTGTTTCCATAGGAAGAGCACTTCACTTTTTGGGTGGCTTATAACTTCGCTCTCCCTGGACGGATCCTCACCAAAATTTGCAAAAAAAGTATTTGGGTCACTCTGAATTTATTTGCAAAGTGTGGTGAGGATTTGTCCAGGGGGGGCAAAGTTATAGGGGGGGGTCCCAAAACTTTTTTTTTTCCCATAGACTGAATGGGAAAAAAGTTTTGCTCGCGCCTACAGCCCAAACCGCTGGACGGATTTCCACCAAATTTGGACCAGGAGCAGCGGCTTGGTCCTGAAAGCGTGCTTTTGCAAATTTGGTGAAAATCCGTCCAGTAGTTTTTTTTAAAATGACCAAAAATGAGGTAACAAAAAATGTGTGATATCTGTGTTCGGTTCGCGGACACACTTCCCTGTTTGCTCCGCGGACAGTGTCCTGATTGGCCAATCGGCTTGCGTGATGTTCGCGGACATGCAACGTGTTCGCTGATTGGATGGCGTGGAGCATGAAGCGCGTCAGATTTTTCGGTAGCGCCCGCCATCTTGGATTCGCGGTCGTCCGCGGACAGCGCGGTGAAACTTTGTTCAAAATGTGTATTTAGTAGAGTGTGTTGGTGTGTAGGAGTGTTTGGGGAGGGTGGGAGTGTATGAGATAGGATGAAAGTTGTGTTTTTTATGTGTTAGACGTTCTTTTTGTGTTCGATTTGTTTGCGGACATCACGGGTGTTCTGAAATGTTCTAAATAAAATGACTGGGGGGTGTTCTAAGGACTCAATATGTGTCCGTTTTGTTCGCAAGCAAAGTGAAACTGTTCTAAGAACACTCGCGGTGTCCGGGGAGTGTTCGTAGGGGGTGTCCTGAGGACGCTGTCCGTATTGTTCTCTGTTAAGTTGAATGTGTTCTAAGAACACCCGCGGTGTCCTGAAATGTTCGCAAATAAACAAGATGGTGGTGTTCTGAAGACGCTTCTAAGAACACTTGCGGTGTCAGGGGAGTGTTCGTAGGGGGTGTCCTGAGGACGCTGTCCGTATTGTTCTCTGTCAAGTTGAATGTGTCCTAAGAACACTCGCTGTGTCCTGAAATGTTCGCAAATAAACAAGATGGTGGTGTTCTGAAGAAGCTTCTAAGAACACTCGCGGTGTCCGGGGAGTGTTCGTAGGGGGTGTCCTGAGGACGCTGTCCGTATTGTTCTCTGTCAAGTTGAATGTGTTCTAAGAACACCCGCGGTGCCCTGAAATGTTCGCAAATAAACAAAATGGGGGTGTTCTGAAGACGTTTTTGAGAACACTCCCGGTGTCCTGGAATGTTCGTAGGGGGGTGTCCTTAGGACGCTGTCCGTATTGTTCGTTGTTAAGTTGAAAGTGTTCTAAGAACTATCGCGTTGTTCTGAAATGTTCGTAGGGGGTGTCCTGAAAACGGTGTCCGTATTGTTCGCTGGCAAGTTCAAAGTGTTCTAAGAACACTCACATTGTTCGCGGACATTAAAAGTTTCCCATAGATCATAGTTGAAATGTTTGACTCTATGGATGTGATATGCTGCGGTGGTTGTTGCCAGGGCATACAGTCTTGGGTGCATGGCCATTTGGCCATGCACCCAAGACTCTATGCCCTGGCAACAACCACCGCAGGATATCACATTCATATTTGCTTATAACTTTGGGTGAAAAACAAATGTATGGTTCTCTGTCAAGTTGAATGTGTCCTAAGAACACTTGCGGTGTCCTGAAATGTTCGCAAATAAACAAGATGGTGGTGTTCTGAAGACGCTTTTAAGAACACTCGCGGTGTCCGGGGAGTGTTCGTAGGGGGTGTCCTGAGGACGCTGTCCGTATTGTTCTCTGTCAAGTTGAATGTGTCCTAAGAACACTTGCGGTGTCCTGAAATGTTCGCAAATAAACAAGATGGTGGTGTTCTGAAGAAGCTTCTAAGAACACTCCTGGTGTCCTGGAATGTTTGTAGGGGGTGTCCTGAGGACGCTGTCCGTATTGTTCTCTGTCAAGTTGAATGTGTCCTAAGAACACTCGCGGTGTCCTGAAATCTTCGCAAATAAACAAGATGGTGGTGTTCTGAAGAAGCTTCTAAGAACACTCGCGGTGTCCGGGGAGTGTTCGTAGGGGGTGTCCTAAGGACGCTGTCCGTATTGTTCTCTGTCAAGTTGAATGTGTTCTAAGAACACCCGCGGTGTCCTGAAATGTTTGCAAATAAACAAAATGGGGGTGTTCTGAAGACGTTTTTGAGAACACTCCCGGTGTCCTGGAATGTTCGTAGGGGGTATCCTTAGGACGCTGTCCGTATTGTTCGTTGTTAAGTTGAAAGTGTTCTAAGAACTATCGCGTTGTTCTGAAATGTTCGTAGGGGGTGTCCTGAAAACGGTGTCCGTAATGTTCGCTGGCAAGTTCAAAGTGTTCTAAGAACACTCACATTGTTTGCGGACATTAAAAATTTCCCATAGATCATAGTTGAAATGTTTGACTCTATGGATGTGATATGCTGCAGTGGTTGTTGCCAGGGCATAGAGTCTTGGGTGCATGGCCTTTTGGCCATGCACCCAAGGCCATGCACCCAAGACTGTATGCCCTGGCAACAACCACCGCAGCATATCACATTCATATTTGCTTATAACTTTGGGTGAAAAACAAATGTATAAGGAACAAAGGTATTAGATACTATGGATGTGATATGCTGCTATGGTTGTCCTTATTATTGTATACTTACTGTTTGGTTTAGTAATGGGAGTCCATGTTTTTCTTCTTCATTTCTGTGATAAAAGAAAATAGCATGTTAGTATTAGTATTTTGTAATGACTTATTACATTGTATAAGCAATATACTTTTATTTTTTTTCGACCCTCATATTTAGTAGAGTACAAATCAGAGTACTGTGCAATTTGCTCAGTTTCTGTATTTGTTGCTAAAATCATTGGGTCTGTGGGAGAAAAAAAAATCCATGTTGGATTAAAAAAAAACCTTTTTCTGTTATGCTACAGTTTATTTGTTTGTTTGTTTTCAGTGTTCACTTGTTGTTTCTGGCTAATGCTTTATACTTTGCTTTGTTGTATTTTTTTTGGAGCAGTAACAGATTCCTCATTTGTTTTGATATTATGAAATTTTGGAGCAGTTAGATACCAATTGGCGTATTCTAACTGTCTATTTTTGTAATATATTTTAGTGGTTTTGATTTATCTATTTGGATATTGTTAAATTTTGGGACAGTTAGATACCAATTGGCGTATTCTAACTGTGTATTTTTTGGCCTAATTTAGTGGTATTCATTTATCTGATTAGTTGTTGTAGAATCTTTGAGCAGTTAGATAGCTTTTGGAGTATTCTAACAGTTTATATTTTTTAACACAAATTTACTTAAAGGTTTAAATACAGTTTATTTATCAAATTTTGGTTTTAAGAACATCAAATAAGCGTTTGTAAGATTTGCTGGTAATCTCTGCTTTAGAGTAATGGTACTATCATTACATTCAAACCATCCACATTTCTTTTTTATATATGCCGTGTAGTGCCCTGAATTGGTTGTGGCTCCTGCGTGGTAGATTATACATATTGTTGTGAAGGTTTTCTTACCAAGTGATATTTGACTATGTGTGAATCCAGTCAGCTTGCAGTTGTTTTTGGTGCCATCTGCATTGTAACGTAGAAGCATTAGTATTACGTATTTACTATGTGTTTGTATTACTAACATGGAGCGATTATCTGAATTGCAGGTAGAGCATAATCTACCATGGTTTGCATTTTGTACAAGTTGCTGAAATGGAATGGATTCACAATTTGTTATTGATATATATATGAAGCATTCATTGGGAATTTCTTCTTGTGTCACATTGTTGCACAGAGTGCATGTATGTTTCCACATGTATGAAATCTGGAAGATTTCCTTTATAGGTATGTTTTTGATTTCCAGTACTTGTAGTAAGTACATTAAAAATTCTTGTGGATCTTCCTGTGAGTTTATAGTGAATTTCACCATGCCAGCACAGTAGTCCAATTCTTGTCTTATTCCATAAACACTATATGTGTTGTCAGGATTGTTTTTTGCGTTTCTATGAAGTACTAACATTTGCATACACAATGGGTCTCTAAAGTGTAAGTAAATGTTGTCAACAATTGGTGGTAATTGAAATAGAATATTCATTGCTACATTTGCATAGCAACTTACACCAACTATATTTGAGAATTTAAATGGTCCAGGTAGTTCTGTATCTAACTGCTTTTTTTGGAGTTTGTCTTCCTTCTTTAAAGAAGTACATGGTTTACTTTCTCTAATTGATTCTTTTTTGTTTGTGGTACTTGATGAAGTATTAGTTTCTTTTACTCTCTTTGGAGGATTTGCAGTGACGTCCTGTTGCATTTCTGTTTGATTTAGTTTTCTTTTACAATGTTTTAGTTTTTGTGGAACAGAATATGTGTTTAGAATGGGAGTGCATAGTGAGCGAAGTCTATTATATTCTAAAATGCAAGGAATATCAGCGTTTACTTTACTTGCATCAAAGTTGATTAGAAATAGACCGTCAAGTGTACGTAAGCGTGATAGTGCTATGTAGCTCATGCCTTCTTTAAAGACTGTGTTGCCAATATCTATCATTGCTTTGTCTAGGGTAAGACCTTGTGATTTATGAATCGTGACTGCGTATGCAAGAGTTAGAGAAAATTGTTCTCTGCGTACATACATATCTTTGAAGAGAAGGAATCTAGCTGTTGAGCGTCCTATCCGTTTTACTTCTGAAAGTTTGTCAAAGAGTATATTGACAAACTGAATTTTGTTGTCACGTGGGTATGTTTGAAAGCCAACAACTGTACCCAGTGCTCCATTAACTAGTCCTTGGTCCACGTCAAGGTTACGTTTAAGCATTACTCTGCAATTTAGGGATAATTTTAACATCTTTTCTAAGCCTGCTGTGTTTGAGATTGATTTTTCTAAATTATTTAGTCTTGTTGTGGCTTGGTCACACATGGGTAGTGTCATACCATGTACATCTAGTTTGTCTGTGGCGCTAATTTCCATTATTGGTTGCATTTCTTTACTTAACATTATTTCATTGAATTTGAGACAGCTTGCAAGAGTTGGCATTAAGGCCATACAATTGACATTTTTGTGGGCTAATTGTTCCATAACATCTGTAGCACATGCATTATCGCCATAAAGTGCATTAATGTGCCGGGTTTTCAATGTTGCTTGTGCTTCTTTAGAAAGTATACCAACTCTCAAACTTTTTAAAATGTTGGCATAAGTTAGATCTGCAGATTGGCGCATGTTTTGTGTTAATTCTCTGTATTGGAAATGTTGCCAAAGGCTGACATTTCCAATGCTGCCAACAGTTTTACGGCAGAGTTTGTGCCCTAATGTTTTAAAAATAGGTTCACCTTTTACTGGTGTTAATTGAAGCAGATCTCCAAAAACAATAATGTGTTTTCCTGCAAAGAGCTCTTCATAGTCTGTTTTGAGTACTTCTTGTAATCTGAGGTGAATCAAAGC